>NC_045131.1:19646475-19772933 GCF_007655135.1 Punica granatum
TCATCTTGATGCTTTCTATAAGCATCTCTCTCAGCTCGGGTGGCATTATCAAGCGGTGGCGCAGGAAGAGGTTGCTCCAAGACATATAACTTTTTCTCCGGAGTGAGAACGATTCTCAAGTTGCGGTACCAATCCAGGAAATTATTCCCGGATAGTTTTTCCTTATCAAGGATTGATCGCAAACAGAAGGCACTAGATGTGTTTGATGCCATGGAAAGTACCACAGAAATACACGGAATAAGTATTATAACATAACAATATTTAATGAGGACTTTATTAAATATTGCTCCCACTATTTTTTATCAAATCAATGACCCTCACCATTGATTCGGAGAATCTCATTCTCATAGCGGTCCAAGATCCATATTTCACCAAGTTCTGAGTCAGCGAGGGCTGAGACTCCCAGAACTGGTTATTTAGGTAGGGAACCCTCTTTCCCAATTGCATCACATGCAACTCTTGGTTAGTTGGGTGAATAACACCTTATTCCAATCTACCTTGTAGATTGATGCACAACTCCTTGCCTCTGAACTCCTAATCCTATTAGGCTTGCTCAGTTAAGTCCGACCCATCGGTAAACACCACGCCTTACCAGGATAGATGAGGGCATCCTGCGAGGGCTAGGTCTACACACTTATCGATCTTGGTTTTGACGAGCGTTACACGATGGAAGGCTATGGACTTAATATTATCGAGGGATTTTAACAATATTTAAATCGATCTCACCATATACTATTATGTAACTATTACATAATAGTTCCTATGTATAACAATTATACCACTAACAGTCATGCAAGTAAAACCATTATACTAACACAACTATAGCCTAGTCGAGGTCTAACAGTCATGCTAGCACCAAGCACACATGTAACAAGCATAAAATCCTATTTCATGCTTCTATCTATTCAGATTCTAACTAGCTAGGCTCTGATACCAATTGCTAGTTTCAAGGGGCCTCCGGAAGCGTGAAAGAAATAGAAATTCAAAATTTCCTACCCGTGAAACTAGATCCCAAGACCTTCTAGTAGAATGGGAATAGATAAAGTGTACCTGAAATCTTTTAAACTGTCGATCGAGCGTCCCACGCGTGACGCCTCTACCGATATCCACACCGACTTCGTCGACGAGTCTTCGAGATCAACGGTGCTAGCGGCCAACACTCGAAGGAAACACCGGTGCGACTCCGATCTTTATTAGATGAATTGAGCTCTTCGAATCAAACAATTTGATTCGAAAGTTCATACACATATATGGGTGCACGTGCATACAAAGTCTTACAAATGCATCATATGCATTCTTCTGTACGCACACACATTCATATGCATCATATGCATATAAACTATACATATGCCCATCCATTCAATTCTTGAATGGAAGCCATGTGTAAGTATGCATGAAAACATGCAATGTAACACATGTCTTGAATGGCCATGCATGCATGCCATTATCTGGCCGTCCATGCAAAAGCCAAATGGCTTTATTTCGTGCCGCCGTGCGTCTCTATTTCGTGTATAAATCGAGTCCAATTAATTAGTAAATCGGGTCTAGTTAATCGGTAAATTTAATCTCATTAAATATCCGATTAACTAATCGCACCATAACTCGTCTAATCTCTATTAGACAGATGTAGTGTTTCAAAACCATCTCGTCGATTTGGTCGTAGTGTGTGACCCTGTAGGTTCCCGATTACGTTGACAGTAATATCGAAATCGCTATTTCAATATTACAAACAGTGAGCGGCATCTAGCAATACATCACTGCTACTCAAGTAATCAGAAAGTCAATTTCTCGACGAACCTTGTGACCTATGTTACCGTGCAGTATAATCCCTTTGTCCTCTATATCTCTATTGAGCCCAAGGCATGGTCGTTGTCATCCTTGTATGGTTCAATCTCTCTTTCTTGGTTTACCGGGTAAGTCTATCAGAACAAATGAGATCGATATCCCTATATCGACTCATTTGGGTATGCATACACTTATAGACTCTACCCACCAAGCGGCCGTGAGATATCACTCCCATTATGTAGGAGGGACAAATTCTATCTTGGTCACTCACATTCCTCTCCATGCTCTGTGGTATACCCAATAACTGTCTTTATAACCAGCCTGTTACGGTGGCGTTTGACAATATCAAAGTATACGACATTACATGTAGGAAACTATGATGACCTCAAGTCAGAGGACCACTGCACCATAGTCACTATGAGATCTGCTAATGACAGTCATGTAACGACTCATGTAGCAGTCTCATGACGGATCAATCCAGTACACATTACTCCTAATGTATACCTGCGGTGTGACTCGATGTCTCCACATCCATGACCTGTGAGACTTGGTCATCAATCTACACCCACACTAGTCTAATCGCATTATCGTTGTCCTAATTAACGATAATACTTTGACTAGGGACATTTAGGAATAGTGTTCAGTCATTATAGGATCTCACAATCAAGTCACACTTGATGCCTGTTGAACCTACTATTCCAAGGACGTTATTGTGTAAAATGAATATTCAGCGCAACCCACACAATAACATAAATGCCTCGTATTATAATGAAATATATGTCATATTACAGAATTGATGACAGATTGCCTCTAGGGCATACACCAATTCCCAACAGGTACGTCCCGACTACTTTTCAGCACAGAGTCCGTCCCCTTCGGGTACGTCCCGACTACTTTTCTGTTCAGGGGTCCGTCCCCTCGGGTCTGTCCCGACTTTTACATTTCTGCATCAGGTATGAAATCCCCACATATCCAAAGTAAGAGGGAGAAGACCGTTATCGGAAGTTCCATATTAATCATTGCTATCAAATTGGGGCGCTTCTGAAGTCTTTGGCTGCATCCTCTACTCGAGCATGCAGTCAAAGAGGGGCAAGCTGTCAGCACCCCATTTTGGCTCACCTTTCCAAACGATGATATCAGCAATGATCCAAGCCACAACTTGAGCAGAATACAGAAAAACGACTTAACAGAGCAGAAAATCACTATTCATCCTCAAGTCGGCAAAATAGAGCAAATGACACATGCATATGACAAAAGGACTCCAGGGGTCACCAAAGGGTAATAGAGTGACTAGAGAGCTCAACAATATCCAAAACCGGCATTTTCAGTATATCACACGGACAGTTCTATTTTCCGATAGTTCGCTCGATCATCGGAAGATAGCCAATATTGGACTCCAAAAATCCACTCCAGTGCCAAACAGATGAAAAGTGTCCCCAAAGGCATTTTGCAAATCATCTGCTCTATACAGAACAACTTTCTGTATACAGACAACTTTTCAGTGGAAGTCCAAAAATGCCGGTTTCTCGGAGAAAAGTTAATTCCAAATATCAGATGCGGCCATGCCCCTCAATCATACAGAGCACGAGCAGTGCTTCATATTGTCTTTTAGAAGCCATACAGACACTCTGAATGACTTCCGAACGACAAAACGGGCATACCCTTCTTCGGAAGAGCGTAACCGGAGACTGGTCTGATGGAATTACGGCAAACGAAGTTCACACTACATTGCCCTGAAAACTCCAGCGGACATTCGCAAATGGGCAAAACAGACAGCAAAACCCTTCACGGTCTCCCGAGTAACCTCCGAGGAGCACAAAAGGTCATTTTCAATGAAGATCCATATCCGGAGGTCCTATTTGGGAAAACTTGACGCCGGATGCTTACCTTACACAATGCTAGCCTTCTCAAGGCTCAATGTGGAATCGTCGGAATGAATCACACAACTCATCTAGACCCCTCGAGCAGTGCTTTAAAGGTCTCAGATGCACTTTTCATATCTTTAGAGGCCCAATCTCAGCAAACAGAGATCACAGTAATCTCCGGATCGCCCAAGAAACTCAGAAAGCAATCTGAGAAATCCAGTTTCGGCCTCCTAGGACATCTCCGGCTCCATATTTGCATTTACCGGCCTAAGGGACAAGTGCCCACGTAATTTGACAATTTGTGTCAAAATGATCGATGTGGGATACAGATACAAGATATGTTGTCAGAAGTGGATAACCTCGCTCTGAATGCATAAAAGGAGAAAAACCGGCTTCCGAGTCTCATACAGATATTTGGCAATTCCTCACGGAAAATGTCAATCTCGGACTCATTAAATCCGTTTCCTCGCGATCAATCGAGACTCGAGCTTTTTCCCGGTTTCTCCTCTTCGGTCGTGGGACCCACGGACTACCCAAGATGAGTCAACCCTTTGCTCTAGAAGCTTCCTCTTCTTCTTCAATGCAAGAAGCCAACTTGCATTCTTAGCCAAAATATCCAAAGAGTTTGAAGACAACACTCCAAGTCTTCTTCAATGCCATTTAATGCTTTGATCTCTTCTTCATTAATACAAATGGAAGAGGATAGAGCTAGATATTTCCTTAAGCAAACCGTCCATCCTAAGCATGCCCACTAATGATGCTTTGTTTCACTAATTGTGTCATTAGTTTTGCCTATAAATGGCCCAAAAGTGATTAAGATAATCACTTCTCCTCTTACACACTCTCTCCAACCTTTCTCCTTCAAGAAATCCTCTCAAACTCCATAGCCAAGAATACTCAAGAACCAGCAAGCTTCAACACTTCAAAACCAAGAGACAAAAACCGAAGCAAACCCGAAGAAAGCTTTGAGTTTCTTAAGTCGAAAGCCGATGTTCATCATCCCGACTTAAGTTCAAAACTTCTCAAACTCCATGGACCACATGTTTTGGACCCAAGGAGTTCATTCATGAACTTAGATTTTTGGTTTGAAGTCATTTGCTCATCATTTCAAGTTGATTTCCTCATTTCGGGCGAAGATCGTGCTCTCGGGTGAACAGTGCACCCGTAGCCGCATGCTCGCGCGTCCAGCCGCGCACACGCGCGCACAGCAGCGCGCCCGCGCGCACAACCGCCCGCCCCGCGCGCACGCGCGCCTCCTGCGCGTCCAGCCGCGTGCACAGCCGCGCGCCCCGCGCGCCCGCGTGCCTCCCGCGTGTCCAGCCGCGCGCCCGCGCGCCTCCCGTGCACTCCAGCCGCACGCCCCATGCACCTAGCTCCCCGAACGTGCATGCCCTTGCACCCGAGCACTCTTCCAAGCGTTCAACCGAGTCACCCGACTCTCGAACACTTCCCCGACTCTTTCCTCGTATTCGGAGGCTAGGTAAATCACTCTTGACTTAGAGGAGTTAGGGCTCTTTACATTATTTGCATGGCTATGGAGTAATATGGCGTTTTATGCATGTTTAACTTGCAAGACTTAATTTTATACACTTTCTTGTTATATTATGCATGTTCATCATCATATAACATGTTAGCATGTCGGGAAACGTTTGGATCGACCCTCGGAAGACCTTCCCAACCCGAAATAAGCAAAAGAGCTCTCGAGTTTGCCTCAAGAAGAGGTGACCGAGGCTTGGCTTGCTTTCCTTGGGTTAAGATCGGCCTTCTTAGCCCGATCCAAGCTTGATTCCCGAGTTTTCTCGTGTTTTCTCACATGCATGAAGTCGGTATTATTTTATCGATTCCTTAAATAACTTGTTTGTGCATGTTTCCATGTTCGAATGCGTTATTCAAATCATGGCAATACCGACTTTCGTTTAATTGTTTCATTTATAATGTTTGTCGTTTAAGCATGCGAGAAATGATTCGAAACAAGACTGGGAAATCTCGTGGAACCCCATTCGGGCCATGGGACCTCTCGGCTATCTCCAAGGAGAAGTAACCGAGAGCCTCTTAGACTCGTACGGGTTGCTTGAGGCTTCCTCTTCCTGTTTTGAGTCCGTTCTCGGCTTTCGTGTAATTTGCAATTTACATTATCGTCGCAATATCGCATGAAAATGTCTTTTCAAAACAAAGCATGCATGGATTTGGGTATCGATGACTCATTCGGGTCCATTCGGTTATGAGGGTAGTTTCGGTCATTGGACCAAATTATACTCGATCCTTATGGAATCGTCTTGGTCGTCGAGTCATGAATCGTTTTCACAATTAATGCATTCGGCACAACCCTTAAGCATTAATTCCACAAACGGGTTAATCGAGACGCTCACATGATTAAACCCACTTTACACTGATAAAGTTTACACGAATTGGCCATTAACTGATAACTCGCGTCAATGAGCTGTCAAATGACGTTGGTACCCTTTTCAAACTTATCAATTTCAAAACCCGAAACGCGCGGTCCGATGTAGCATGGACGTCTGAAAAGGGCTTCTGTGTCTCAACTTGAGTTTTTACCTGATTCCAGGTAACTCAGGTCATGATGCAGAAGATCTTTCTAGATCACTTCCGGGCAAACCAACCGGTTCTTTGGCTTTTTCGGGGTTCTTGCATAACCCTGGACGATCCAGGGAATTAGTCGACACCGGCTACAGGCCGAGGTGGCCCGCACTACGATGTTTCCCCTTTTCTGAAAACAACTTTCAAATAAAGGGCAAAATCGTCTTTTCACAATTCAGCGACACCCCTAGGGTTAGCATGACAGAAACACTACAGTACGGGATAAGAATGGGCTACCTGTTCAGGTGCAGGTTCATCTGCATAGCCTTTTCTTATCTAACTGATGAGTTTCTGTCATCCTAACATAGACTCGGGTAACTAGAACGGTTATCTCTGTCAGAAAACATGCAAAATCCTGATTAACCTTTCACTCGACCTCACCAAACACTAGATAATGATTAGGAGGAATTCTATATTCCAAATCTAGAGTCAAAACACGAGTTTGGTTAATTCAGTGGTAATTTAGTGTCACAATACAGAACAACTGTAAAAGCAATCCACATACATGAGATTTGACTCTCTTTGTCAAGTTCTCAAAATAAAGTCGAATCCTAAAACATTGGCACGTGCTTGTTTGTCTAGGGTAGGATTTGCATGCCAAAATACCCCAGATTAACAACTTGTTAAAACACGTACACTCGATAATAACAAACACCTTGTCTGTTATTTACCTGCTGCGTGTTATCTTTCCACACATGTTTGCCATGCGGGTCGAGCCTGATCCCTAGGCCGAAATAATATTAGGGTTCAACGCCCTAATCATCGATCACAGGGTCCAACGCCCTGTTCAGTGAGAGCGTACATTGAATTTCAGTTCTTCGGTCTTTTCCCTAAACTCACGGTGAGTTAGAGCAGAATAATAACCGACAGCGAGTCGACTGGAATTCGGCCATTTGTAATTTTTATTTATTGTTTTCAAGAGCATTGTAAGGACTTTTATTTTGTACATTTGTTCTGTAAGAATTCCAGTCGGTGAGCGAACGGTCCGAGAGTCGAATTAATCGAATCGGTCTAATGCTTGTCCAGACACAAGTAAATCCAAGATCTCGCGGTTTTGGTTCACGCAGGGATTCAACCTCCATGGTTCGATGAACTGTAACGCAAGATTGTGAACCAACTCCCCAACATACGGGTTTACTTCTCTCTCGGCTTCTCAACCGACATCGTTTAATTCACCGAATCTTTGGTGTCAAAACGTGCGAGCCGAGTGCAGCTTAATTCATGCGGTAAATCATAAAACATGCAAGCCTAGCAAACCAGAGTACCGAGAGGGTGTGCGGGATATAGGCCCGCACGTAACATGAACCCCCGAACACAAATTTTCCGGTTCCGCACAGAGCAATGCCTTAATAACAAACTAGGTGTTCCATACCCCTAGACCCGGGTAACTTATCCGCCCTCGACCTTCGGGTCATAAAATGATAAGTGGCGACTCCTTCTCTCACGCGTATCCGTCACGCGTCCCCACGGGAAGGTGGACACTCCCAAGCCGAGCGATCCAAAAGCGCGCATGCGGGCCCCGACGAGAGTCCACAGTCGGGTCCGTACAGTACATATGCGGGAAATGCGAAAAGCGATAAATAAACAAGCGAACAAAGCAAGCGGGAACGAGCCCGAACCCTCTAAGTGTCCCCAGTGGAGTCGCCAAGCTGTGCGCACCCGAATTTAATCTCGTCGGGGCACGCATGCGCGCGCCTAAGCAAACGCGGCTTGGGAGTGTCCACCTTCCCGGGGACGCGCGACGGACGCACGTGAGAAGGAGTCGCCACTTGCCATTTTACGACCCGAAAGTCGAGGGCCGGCAAGTTACCCGGGTCTAGGGGTACAGGGTACACCTAAATGCTAAGGCAATGGTCATGTGGAACCAAAAATTCCGAATTCGGGGGTTCCATTACGTGCGGGCCTATATCCCGCACGCCCTTTCGGTACTCTAGCTTGCTAAGCTTGCCGTTTTGTTTATTTACCGCGTGATTTAAGGTCGCACTTGACTCGCCCGTTTTGACATCGTAAAGTCGATGGATTGATCAAGTTGGGCCAAGAATTTGAAAGATGAGTAGGCTTGTGCATCGAGGAATCGGTTCACTATCTTAGCGTTACAGTTCATCGAACCGTGATGGTCGAATCTCTGCGTGAACCGAAGCCACGAGTATTCGAGTTTACTCACCTTTTGGTGGCGATAGACCAACTTAACCGATCCGGCACTCGGACCTCTCGCTCGCCGATCAGGGATCCTTACAAGTGCACGAATGAACATACAAATAGAATTCTCGCAATGTTCCCTCAACTAATTACCAGGCGTAACTGAATAAGTAAATGGATCCCGATCGGTTTGCATTGGGCCAATATTCCGCTCCGGCTCATCGAGTATTTTGAAATAACCGATAAATAAATTAAGGCAACGCGGGCTCGAGGAGCCGGGGGTCGGGTCCGATCGATCCAACGGTTTTCGGGAGGACCGGTCGGTTCTCACTGTATCTGATGGACTGATCGAGCTGCCGGGTGATATCTAAACCCGTTTCATGCGCTCAATCCAAATTTGCCTTCCACATAGGTCGCATTCGGAGTGTGACAGTGAATCGAGCCTAGATCCCATTCCACACTTGGGTTGCACGCGCTCGGTGAGTTAAGAGGCGTTGGACCTCGTGTTCGGTGATTTGGGGCGTTGGACCCCGTGCAACACGTGACCTATGGACTCGGGCCCGAACCGCAATAAATCATCATATGCAAAGACAAAATGGAAGAAAACTGATAAAACTGACACAATACAGACAACAACTGACAATTGTCGGCGAATACAGACAAGTGGTGTATTAAGTCGAATGTATGTGATTTAATCAGTTATTACCCGTGGTTGATTGGCAAACAATGCATCTAACCTAGGCAAACATGGAGGACGGGCTAGGATAAGATTCTAGGCCAATTACATGTGTGTATCTGTTTTATGGCTTTTATTCAGTTAAGTGTCACTGCGGTTTCACCGAATTAGCCAAACTCGTGTTTTGACTCTAGATTGGAATCTATCATTCCACTTATCCATTATCTAATGTTTGATTAAGCCAAATGCATGATTAGTCCGGTTTTTCGTGTTTTGTAACTGAAACAAAATGTTCACCACCGAATCCACGATAGGAAGATAAAAACACCGAAAGTGAACGAAATGGGCCGTGCGAATGAAACTCGCACCCAAACGGGTTGCCCTTTTCGTTCATAGATCGAAGTGTTTCCAACTCCCTAACGCCTAGGGTATCGATGAATCACGGAATGACGATTATGCCCTTGGGTGATAAAATTGCGATGTTCGTGTGTAAATTGGAGATCGCGTCACACGAAGAAGTCTAAGAAGGACTCGCGCGTCTCGACTCAAGCCGCCTCAAATTGGGCCCGGACTCGAGTCATAGCACGCGAGTACTCGTTAGACGTTTATTCTATTCGTGTTACACGTCTCGGAGTTTCGAAATTGTGAGCTTTTAATGGAAAAGGGCATTCTCGCCGTTCCGTAAATCATCGATGCGTTTATGAATTAATAATCAATTTGCCCAATTGTTTAGTCCAAGTGTTTTAATTAGCCGAATGATACGTCCCGTTTGACCAGTTTGTGAAATTATTCGATGTTTGTTGTTCCTTGCTACGGTTATGGTTGCGACGGGCGGTATCGGGATTGTACGGACCCGAATGTGGACTCTCGTCGGGGCCTGCATTGCGCGCTTTTGGATCGCGCGGCTTGGTCGGAACGTCCACCTTCCCGTGGGGACGCGCGTCGGACACGCGTGAGAGAAGGAGTCGCCACTTATCATTTTACGACCCGAAGGTCGAGGGCGGATAAGTTACCCGGGTCTAGGGGTATGGAACACCTAGTTTGTTGTTAAGGCATTGGTTTGTGCGGAACCGGAAAGTCCGTGTTCGGGGGTTCATGTTACGTGCGGACCTATATCCCGCACGCCCTTTCGGTACTCTGGTTTGCTAGGCTTGCATGTTTTATTATTTACCGCGTGAATTAAGCTGCACTCGGCTCGCACGTTTTAACACCGGAGATTCGATGAACCAAACGATGTCGGTTGAGAAGCCGGGAGAGAAGTAAATCTATATCTCAGGGAATTGGTTCACAATCTTGCGTTACAGTTCATCGAACCATGGAGGTTGAATCCCTGCGTGAACCAGAACCGCGAGATCTTGGATTTACTTGTGTCTGGGCAAGCATTAGACCGATTCGATTAATTCGATTCTCAGACCGTTCGCTCACCGACTGGAATTCTTACAGAATAAATGCACCAAATAGAATCCTTATAATGCTCTCAAAACAGTAAATACAAATTACAAAAGGGTCGAATTCCAGTCGTTTTGCGTTCGGTTATTATTCCACTCTAACTCACCGTGAGTTTAGGGAAAAGACCGAAAAACTGAAATTCAATGGACGCTCTCACTGAATAGGGCGTTGGACCCTGTGAGTGTTGATTAGGGTGTTGGACCCTGTGCTCGATGATTAGGGCGTTGAACCGTAATATTATTCGGCCTAGGGATCAGGCTCGACCCGCATGGCAAACAGGTGGGGAAAGATAACACGCAACATGTTAATAACAGACAAAGTGTTTGTTATTGTCGTGTTTACGTGAACTAACAGATTATTAACCCAGGGGTGTTTTTGCAAGCAAATGCCATATGCTAAACAATCAAACATGTGCCAACGTTTTAGCATTCGGCTTTGTTTTGAGAACTTGACAAAGAGAGTCAAATCTCAGGTGTGTGGATTGCTTTTACAATTGTTCTGTATTGTGACACTGAATTACCACTGAATTAACCAAACTCGTGTTTTGACTCTAGATTTGGAATCTAGAATTCCTCCTAACCATTATCTAGTGTTTGGTTAGGTCGAGTGAAAGGTTAATCAGCATTTTGCATGTTTTCTGACAGAGATAACCGTTCTAGTTACCCGAGTCTATGTTAGGATAACAGAAACTCATCAGTTAGATAAGAAAAGGCTATGCAGATGAACCTGCACCTGAACAGGTAGCCCATTCTTATCCCGTACTGTAGTGTTTCTGTCATGCTAACCCTAAGGGTGTCGCTGAATTGTGAAAAGACGATTTTGCCCTTTATTTGAAAATTGTTCTCAGAAAAGGGGAAAACATCGCAGTGCGGGCCACCTCGGCCTGTAGCCGGTGTCAACCAAATCCCTGGATCATCCAGGGTTGTGCAAGAACCCCGAAAAAGCCAAAGAATCGGTCGATCTGCCCGGAAGTGATCTAGAAAGATCTTCTGTATCCTAACCTGAGCTACCTGGAATCAGGTAAAAACTCAAGTTGAGATACAGAAGCCTTTTTTAGACGTCCATGCTATACCGGACCGTGTGTTTCGGGTTTTGAAATTGATAAGTTTGAAAAGGGCACCAACGTCCTTTGACGACTCGTCGACGCGAGTTATCAGTTAATGTCCAATTCGGGTAAACTTTATCAGTGTGAAGTGGGTTTAATCATGTGAGCGTCCCGATTAACCCGTTTGTGGAATTAATGCTTAAGGGTTGTGCCGAATGCATTAATTGTGAAAACGATTCGTGATTCGACGACCAAGACGATTCCATAAGGATCGAGGATAATTTGGTCCAATAACCGAAACTACCCTCGTAAGCGAATGGACCCGAATGAGTCATCGATACTCGAATCCATGCATTCTTCGTTTAAAAGAGTCTTTACATGATACTTTAACATAGGAATCGTAAAGACATTGAAGTAAAAATTCACACCATCCGATAAGCGAATTAAACTTGAGATAAGGAACTCATTCTTGACCCAAGGAAGGCCAAGAAACCCTCGGCTTCATCTTATGAAAGGTGGCCGAAGGTTCTCATGGCTCTATCCGAGTCACAAATGATTTCCTAATCGTGGTTTAATTATTTTTCGCATGCTCAAACATCAACCGTGATAAATAGCACTCCTTTTTAACAAAAGCCGGCGTTATCACGATTTGTTTAGCTCATTTAAACATATAAACATTCACAAACGTATTAATTAAGGAAAAGGATAAAATAACACCGGCTTCATGCATGCAATAATGATAAAACAAACTCGGAAACTAACTTGAATAGGCTAAGGAGACCTGTCAGCACCCCATTTTGGCCCACCGGCTTCCCGCACAAGAATTCCCGACTGAAGCTCGGGACACTATTCATCGCCCAGCAATCGGAGGCAAATAGGCGGGCACGGGGTCATGAACAATAAAGAAAAACACGGTCCACTGAGAAAGGCGGAAGAAAGCAGTCAGAAGAACAGACGAACGAGGAATCCCGAAAACAACGGAGCTGGCACTATGGCACTATTCATCACTGAGTCACCGAAGCACCGAAAGGTGCCCAATATGGGGCTCCAAAAATCCCTCCCAGTGCCAAAATGACCAATGACACGTCCGGGCGCATTTCCGGGACATCCTGCTTAAGCCGGGACACCCCGATCCCCCACGGACGCCTTTTCTGACAGAGCTCCCGGGGTTCGCTCCACTGACAAGCAAACGGCCCCTCAAAACGGGTCTACAGGCGCCCAGGGACCACCAGGGCCGGGGAACAAGTTTCAGACAACCTTCCGGAACTCGGCTCGATCTCCCGAAGTACGCTTCAGTGATCACGAACGCCTCCCGGTGAACCTTCGGGTATTTCCATGGAAAGCAGAGACCACAACGATCTCTGAGTACCTCACGATAACCTCCAAGCACCTCAAGGCATTCAGGGCACACTGAGAAAATCCCGGTCGAAGTCCCTAGGCCTTCCCGGGCCAACGGTCCCCGACCGAGGACAACGGGCCAACGATCCCCCGCGGGGCAAAAGGATCGTCAAAACAAATGCAAGGATGCACAAAGGTCAATCGGGGGTCGAGGGGCGCTAAATTCCACTCCGAACGTCCAAACGGGGCGAAACCGACTCCTGAGGCGCCGAGTCGCCCGAACGTTCGTCCACGCGACGCATGGCGATATTGGGCTCGCTCAAATCCTCGTAGTCCAGGCATTCCAAATCTTCAAATTAATTGGACATCGGAGGTCGGACGCGAGCTCAATCAAGTCTCAAGCGTTTGCCGGCTTTTCTCCTAATCGGATGGGACCCACAGCCTAGCCAAGCCAAGCCATCAAGCCACGGCTCAACCCCAAGCCACGGCTCAACCCTCGGCTCGGATTGGACAGCCCAAGCCGCGGCTCAAGCCCCTCCCACCATCGGCTCCAAGCACCCCCCACCACACATTTCAAATTTCCCTCACTTCTTTCATTTCCTCTTACACACCCATCAACTCCCATCACCTCCCATCACTTCCACCTTACTTCCCCCACACACTATGTGACATCTCCCCCTCCCTAATCCCATGATATATTTCAGCAGCCCCACTAAGCCATTTCGGCAGCCCCATTAAGCCCAAAAACCGCAATTAACTCCCCAAAAGCAAGTCATTAGCCTTCCCTTTATAAGCCCTTTCACCATTAGACTTAATGACTTCTTCATTCTCCTTCTCTCTCAAGCCAATCTCCCTCTAAAATCCTCTCAACTTTCAGCCCACTCCCACAGCTCGTACCACTCCTTGCCAAGGCCGAAACCGGCCAAAACCGTCGGAAAACCACCCGGTATTCCGGTAACCACCCGACCCGACTTAAACCAAAAATCACCAAACTCCCTAGCCTACCTATTTTCCATCCCCTAAGTCCGTTTCCGGGCTTAGATTTTCCATTTGAGGTCCCTAACATCACTTTCCAGCCAAAGTTGTAATCGGGTCCCGAGTCTCCAAGCCGCGTGCAACCGAGCACCTCGACGTGCCATTTTCTCCCGCGACTTTGGAGAGTCGTGCCATCATGTTCAAAGGGTTCCTCATGACCCTCACCCTCTCTCGTGAAGAGGTGGTCACGATCCGAGGGCCGATCCACCGTGCACAACCTCCGTTTCATTGTTTTTCACTTACCGGGTTTTCTGTGTTCATACCCGAACTTCTCTCACGTTTTTCGAGCTTGTCTAGGGCTCGGCACGCTCGGGTCTGCCCGTGCTCGTCTAGATCTACCTCTTAGGAGTCCAACGAGCCCGACCTTGCACCGTGCCGTGCCCAGAGCTCGCGTGCCAAGCCGTTCTCCCGCGACTAGCCGCGGCTGTTTTCTCTCGGATTGCTCACTTCCGCGACTTCAAGCCGAGTCTTGCGACTCCCACGGCCACTTCTCCGACTCCTTCCTCGTGTTCCGAGGCTAGGTAAGACTCCTCTATGACTTAGAGAAGCTAGGTTCTTCGATATTTGTTTGATATGGGGTGTTAGGGGCTCATTTCGCATGATTTTCCTTAGATCCCGGGTTTGGCCCTAGAGCAACTTCGTGAACCATCCGACTTCGAAATGAGCTGAAATTTCTACCACAGACACTTGATGTTATTTTAAGTCCCCATACAAAATTTCAGATTTTTCTGTGCACTGGATCTCCGGATAAAAAATGTTTACCCGTTATTTCGGTATTCTCGGCCAGATTTTGATATGTCTCGTGAACCATCCGAGTTCGAAATGAGCTAAAATGTTTACCACAGACACTTGATGTTATTTTAAGTTCCCATACAAAATTTCAGATTTTTCTGTGCACTGGATCTCCGGATAAAAAATGTTTACCCGTTATTTCGGTATTCTCGGCCAGATTTTGATATGTCTCGTGAACCATCCGAGTTCAAAATGAGCTGAACTTTTTACCACAGACACTTGATGTTATTTTAAGTCCCCATACAAAATTTCAGATTTTTCTGTGCACTGGATCTCCGGATAAAAAATGTTTACCCGTTATTTCGGTGTTTCCGGTCTGATTTTGATAGATCTCGCGAACCATCCGACTTCAAAATGAACTGAAATTTTTACCACACATTCCTGATGTTATTTTAAGGTTCCACACAAAATTTCATATTTTTATGGGCGCTGAAACTCCAAATAAAAATTATTTACCGAACTTTTCGTATATTCGACAAATCAGATCACACTGTTTTTTTGGGTCTAATTTAGCCCTCTCCAAACTGAATCTAGATCCAAAATAGACCCCTTGACCCTGATCCGACTCTGTTTTCATGTTTATTACATTTACGATTTACCTTGTTTTTCGTGCCGATGCCATTTTATTGATTCCATTATATATCATGTTTGTGTTTGTATTACATGTTTATTTGTGATTTCAAGACCATGGTGGCATCGACTTTGTAAATGTGTGTGTTCTTATTATGTTTGGCGTCTTACGCATGCAAGAAACGATTAAAACTGATTCTTGTAATTGATTGCAATTATATTTTTTGTTTAAATCATTAGCTTCACGATTAATTTACATGTTAGGCGCATTAACCCCGAACAATCATCTCATTAGCCCATAATAATCAAGGTGTAACTCCTCAATCACTAAACCATTCCACAAACGAGAAATGGGACGCGTCATTTGATTAATTAAATCACTCGGACTAAATAATTGGACAAATTGAATATTAATTCGTAAACGTATCGATGGTTCATGGAACGACGGAAATGCCCTTTTCCTTAAAAGCTCATAATTTCAAAACATCGAGACGTGTAACACGAATAGAATCGTGTCTAGCAAGTACTCGCGTACTATGACTCGAGTCCGGGCCCAATTTGAGGCGGCTCGAGTCGAGATGTGCGAGTTCTCTTTAGACCTCTTCGTGTCACACGATCTTTAATTTATATATGAACATCACATGTTTTACCACTCAAGGGCATAGTCGTCATTCCGTGATTCATCGATATCCTAGGCTTTAGGGAGTCGGAAACACCTCGATCTATGGACGGAAAGGGACGGCCCGTTCGGGTGCGAGTTTCATTCGTACGGCCCATTCCGTTCACTTTCGGTGTTTCTATCTTCCTATCGTAGATTCGGTGGTGAACCTTTTTATTTCAGTTGAAAAAGACAAAGAACCGGATTAATCATGTACTTGATTTAAACAAACATTAGATAATGGATAGGTGGAATATTAGATTCCAATCTAGAGTCAAAACACGAGTTTGGCTAATTCAGTGAAACCGCAGTGACACTTAACTGAATAAGAGTCATAAAACAAACACACACATGTAATCGGCTTAGAACCTTATCCTAGCCCGCCCTCTATGTTTGCCTAGGTTAGATGCATTGTTTGCCAATCAACCACGGGTAATAACTGATTAAATCACGTACATTCGACTTAATACACCACTTGTCTGTATTCACTGACAATTTTCAGTTGCTTTCTGTATCGTGTCAGTTACATCAGTTTTCTTCCGTTTTATTCTTGCTTTTGATGATTTATTGCGGTTCGGGCCCGAACCCATAGGTCACGTGTTGCATGGGGTCCAACGCCCCAAATCACCGAACACGAGGTCCAACGCCTCTTAACTCACCGAGCGCGTGCAACCCGAGTGCGGAATGGGATCTAGCCTCGATTCACCGTCACACTCCGAATACGGCCTATGTGGAAGGCGGATTTGGATTGAGTGCGGGAAACGTGTTTAGATATCACCCGGGAGCTCGATCGATCCAACGGTTACAGTGGAAACAAGTCGTTTTTCTGCAAACCGACGGTTCGATCGGACCCGACCCCCGGCTCTTTGAGCCCGCGTTGCCTTAATTTATTTATCGGTTATTCAAAATACACGGTGAGCAGGAGCGGAATAGTGGCCCAATGCAAACCGATCGGGATCCATTTACTTATTCGGTTATACTTTGTAATTGTTCGAGAGAACATTGTGAGGATTCTATTTGTATGTTCATTCATCTCCTTGTAAGGATCCCCGATCGGTGAGCGAGAGGTCCGAGTGCTGGATCGGTTAAGTTGGTCTATCGCCACCAAAGGGTGAGTAAGCTTGGATACTCGTGGTTTCGGTTCACGCAGGGAATCAACCATCACGGTTCGATGAACTGTAACGCTAAGATAGTGAACCGACTCCTCGATGCACAAGCCTACTCATCTTTCGGACTCTTGGTCCAACTTGATCAATTCATCGAATTTACGGTGTCAAAACGGGCGAGTCGAGCGCAACTCTAAATCACGCGGTAAATAAACAAAATGGCAAGCCTAGCAAGCTAGAGTACCGAGAGGGCGTGCGGGATATAGGCCCGCACGTAATAGAACCCCCGAATTCGGAATTTTCGATTCCGTACGACCATTGCCTTAGCATTTAGGTGTACCCCGTACCCCTAGACCCGGGTAACTTGCCGGCTCTCGACCCTCGGGTCGTAAAATGGCAAGTGGCGACTCCTTCTCACGTGCGTCCGTCGCGCTTCCCCGGGAAGGTGGACACTCCCAAGCCGCGTTTGCTTAGGCGCGCGCATGCGTGCCCCGACGAGATGAAATTCAGGTGCGCACAGCTTGGCGACTCCACTGGGGACTTAGAGGGTTCGGGCTCGTTCCCGCTTGTTTGTTTGCTTGTCTATTTACCGCTTTCCGCATTTCCCGCTTATCTACTTTACGCATCTTATTTCCCGCACATGCATTGCACATCATACTAGATTCTTAGGGACCTTGTCCGACATCCCACGGGCACCAATATAGGAAGCTAGGTTAGTCAGAGGTTCCGAGTAAGGGAACGGATCGAGTCGGCTATGCCACCGAACCGGCCCCCAAAGATCCTCGCTCGATTTCAAGGAATTCACACCCTTGAGTCGGGAGCCCCCATCCCTAGTTAGCGGTTCTCCCAGTAGCACCGAAAACCATGCATACACAGGGACCGTCATGCTGGACCAATTTTTACCTCCATGCCGTCAACCGACCCCAAGTCGAGTCCTTCAGTCAGCCCGTAGTTTTTTTTTAGGACGGGCATTTTTGTTGTTTTTATAAGAAAGAGCGATGTATACTGTAAAGAACACAACTATAGTTTATCTTTCCGCACTGCATACATTTTTTTCGAAAAACCTAGGACATTCCATTGATTTGATCCTAAAAATGTTAAGTCGACATCTCCCCCATCTAGGTAAGGATGGATCGCTCGCATCCCTGTCTCAGACTCGATGACGTCATCACGCCATCGGCAGACATTACTCGCCTCTGGAACACATTCCGCCCTGTTGACCGTGCATTCCTTCGGCTCATCATAGGAGACTTGCCATTACTCGCTGATTCCCCCATTGATTGGACCCTACTTGAAGCTGCTATTAGTTATTGGGACGTTCAGCGGGCTGTATTCAGTTTTCAGGGGTCAGAGCTGGCTCCTACAGTAGAGGAGTACGCGGTGCTCATTCAGCGACCCGCGCCGACCTTCGACATCGTGGTGCCCAACCAATTCGCCACAATACAGAGTAGACTCGCCATCCTCTTAGATCTCCGCGACGAAGAAATTCGTCTTGAACTTCAACATGGGCGGGAGCATAGCATTAGGACCGCATGGCTCATAGACTTCATACATGCTCGTTCTCTCAATGCCAGGGAGGAATCATACCAGCGTGACGCCTGTCACGGGTTCCTCTTGCTCATCTTCGGGACCATCCTGTTCCCCCACTCGTCGAATCTCATAGACGGGGCACTGGCCCAAGTTGTCCTCCAAATGGTAGGGGGCCATAGTTATGTAGAAGCCGTCTTGGCTGAGACCATTCGGTCTCTTGACTATGTACGAGAGGTTCGACGTGGTAAAATGAGAGGAGCTCCGCATCTTCTTCAGATTTGGCTCCTCGGACACATCAGGCCATTCTGTTCATCACATCCCTTTTCCCGCATCACTGACAAGCGTTCGCTCATCGCTCGCCTACTTCAAGTGTTTCGGCCCTCCGATCGCGACTACACTGACTGGATCCAGTTCTTCAAGAGACTCACCCCGGCACAGTTTTTGTGGGCTGCTCGCTGGAATCCCGGTGGTCCCATGACCATTGGATGTCCTACAATCATAGGACTCCCTCTGATCAGTCACTTAGGGAGCACACTTGTTTTCCCAGCCCGAGTCATCAGACAACTTGGCGGCCTACAGGATATTCCTAGGGAGGCAGATCGCACTCCCCACCGCTTCACGTGGACGGATATTGTAACTTTACTTCCAGATAGAGTTCTGCGGATTAGAGAAGTTCAACATCTATGGAACACGCGCACCGTTCAAGAGCTCCATTTCCCGGGGCACCCTACCGACGACGAACGAGCTTTCTCAGCTACCGTAGCATATGTGGCGCAATTCCATCTGCAGGGACTCACACCCGTTCGTCGACGACGTTTGCCACGGATTCCCCGCACACTGCATGCAGACGTTCCAGACGCGGAGAGCTCAGTCCAAGGAGTCATGCACACAGAGTTGCAGTCCATCGAAGAAGAGAGATCGACTCCGTTGTGAGCTTGCGGACGTTCACGCGGAACTCACTGACCACAGAGAGCTTTAGAGCGGGTTGGCTCAGATTCACGCACCCATTTTTGCCCTCGCTCGGGCCCACGCCACTTTCGAGCGGCCACCGAGCGCAAAGGGATGTCGGCTTTACATTTATGTTCCTTTCCTTTCTTCCGAATGTTCTATTTTGTAAAACCATGGAACTTGGAGCCAATCAGTGTAATGACATTAGTGTTTTGAAAGCTCATGCATCTCATACATTTTGTCATTTTACTTAATTCCGCACTTATCATTTGAGATATTGGTGTCTGTCCTTATACATTCTTGGAATCTAGGTGATTACCACTGGCGTCACACCGCTACCCGACTCGTCAACGTCTCAGGATGGCGGAAGGAGATCACGTCGATATTTCCGAAGAAGTCAACCCTTCAGTCCCGACCCTCTCTCAACCACCGCAGACACACGCTCTACCACCTCTTACTCCTGCAGGCGTACTCCCGGCATACTCCGGCGCCCTTCCGACGCATCTCCCGCCCCCGGCACCTTCAGGGGCGCCTCTCCCACCGGCCTCACCAACATCCGCCGCCACCAATGACCAAGCCCGCATTGCGGCCCTCGAGGGCACGGTCAACCAAATGGCCACTAATATGGCGGAGCTACTCGCCCTGCTCAGAGGACCTAACCGGGCCTCCTCGAGTTCTACTCCTCCCCTGGGACCGGGACCAACAGTCGATCCGACCCCGTGGGCTCCACCGATCCAAGCCCCGGAGAACGTTGAAGCTCCCGCACCACCAACGCTGTATACGTCCACGGTCCACCCCTTCACAAGTCAATTTCCGCCACCGCCGGCCCCTTCGGTAGTCCCTCTTCCACCGGCTACCTTCCTATCCGCGGAGCACACCCTGTCTGCACCTCCACCTGCTCCCATACCGGCTCCGGCTATGATTTACACGGCCCCTCCGCCGACGGTTTTCCCGGCAACCACCGCACCTGCTCCAACTCATCCTCAAGCCACGGAGCTCCCTCCTTATCCGACTCTGCAGCCTCACGTCGGTCTCTCCTACCAGGCACCACCCCCCATAAACACCACCTTCCACGAACCGGGCACGCCGACTCATGCGGCCCAACTCGCCTCACCGACGCACTTCTTCCCCGAGGCCGACGCCGAACAGGAGCGTAGGTTGAAGCGAGTGGAGGAAACTATACGGGCCCTGCAAGCGAACGACGTTCACCCCAACATCCGCTACGGCGACTGTAGCCTATTCCCGGGCATGCGTCTGCCCCGAAAGTTCAAGGTTCCAGAGTTCAAGACCTATGAAGGCACGACGGATCCGCGCCACCACCTCCGCCATTATCGAGGGAAGATGCTGCAGTATTGGGAATATGAGGAATTCGTCATCCACTCCTTCCAGGATAGCCTGTCAGGATCGGCCCTCGATTGGTTCATGTCGTTGAAGGCCGAAGACATCCCAACGTGGGAGGACCTCTCCCGGAAGTTCACCGACCAGTATCGGTATTGCGCAGAAGCGCCTCCCACCCTGTTGGAGCTAAGCACCAAAGAGATGGCGAGGGGCCAAAGGTTTGAGGAGTATGCTGCCAAGTGGCGGGCCCAAGCAGCAAAGCACATCCCTCCAATCAGCGAGGTGCAACAGATCCAATTGTTCCACTCCACGTTGAGAGGGGTATATTACTCGCACTTGTTGGCGCACACCTCCTCGTTCTCCGACCTCATCGAGGCCGGGAAAAAGCTGGATTTTGGCATCAAGCTCGGAAGGATGGAGGACCCCACCAGCAAAGGAGATGAGTCGTCAAAGAAGATCCCCACGACATCATCATCTTCGAGCGGGAGGAGGGGAAAGGAAGTTACGGTGAATACCGTCAACACGGCCCAACAGGTCCCTCAGCAATATTCGATGAACTACACGGCGGCGCCTCCCACGGCCCCCTCCTACGCCCCGCAGGCGCCTCAATACCGGTCTCAAGCCCCTGCCCAATCGATCTACTATTCCGCACCGCCGCCTCCGCCCCTACCTGCAGTATCATCGCCCGTCGTCCACCATTATGCCCCTGCTCCATCCCAAGCCCCTCAATATCAACCTCTGGCTCCTAGGACTACTCAGCCGGCACAACGGGCCCCGCCCCTGCAAAGTCAACAGGGCGGTGCAGCACCGTCGCGACCCCGCCGACAATACCCGACCCTACCGGTTCCGCCTTCCCACATCTACCGACAAATTCGCGAGAAGATCGGAACAATAGCGCCCGGCCCGAGCTTCGATCCAACCATTCAAGATCAAAGCAAGCAGTGCGAATATCATCGGGGGGCGCCGGGGCATACCCTGGACACTGTTGGAGATTGAGGGAGAGGATCCAAGAGATGATCGATGCGAAGGAGCTCGTATTCAATGCTGTAAAGCCTCCGAACGTACAGGCTAATCCTCTCCCCGACCATGGACCGGCTCCGGGGCCCTCTATCAATATGATCACTATATGCGCATCGGGAGAGGACGAAGGCGAGCCAAGTTGTTCCTCCCCCTTAGTGATCGAATACGTACCCGCGGAAGCCGCAGTCGGGTTCACCGGGACGGACATACCTCACGCCCCGCTAGTTATAGACGTCCCCGCCCCGGAGCCATACTCGAGCGATAGGGTCCCCTGGATCTATGACGGAGCTGGATCTATGACGGAGCTGTCGGAAACCTGGAGTAACTATTTGGTGTCATGGGCATAACCCGCTCAGGGCGACTATATGAAAATCCGACGACCACTGACAGAGGGAAGGCACCCGCTGCAGAAGAAGAGAGGAGGCCTAGCACCCTGCCTGCTTCGTCCAAGAAGGTGACAGAAGAGGAGGCCGAAGCCTTCATGAAGGTCATCAAAGCAAGCGAGTATAAGGTGGTAGAGCAGATGGCCAAATCTCCGGCCCACATCTCGTTACTTGCCCTCCTACTCAACTCGGAACCTCACATGGAGGCCCTCATGCGCGTCCTGACGGCCGCGCAAGTCCCCAAAGGGACGCCCCCGGACCGGATAGAGGAAACCGTCAACTCTATTTTCTCCAACACCATCTCGTTTTCGGACAATGAGCTCCCCTCTGAAGGATGCGCGCACTCCCGGGCACTGCACATCATCTGCAAGTGCAACAACCATATCGTGGGCCGGGTCATGATCGACAACGGTTCCGCGCTCAACGTATGCCCGGTGACCACTTTGAAGCAGATGAATGTGGATCTCAACCGCATCCGCCCTAGCAAAACAGCGGTCCGAGCCTTTGATGGTTCGAGGAGAGAGGTGAACGGTGAAATCGATCTCCTCATAGATATCGGCCCATGCTCCTTCAGCGTCACATTCCAGGTATTGGATATCCCGAACGCCTTCAGCCTACTCCTTGGAAGGCCCTGGATCCACTCGGCCGGCGCTATTCCGTCCTCACTGCATCAGAGGGTGAAATTCATCGTCGAGGAGAAGATCATCACGGTTAAGGGTGAGGAGGATTACGCCATCTATAAGGAGACGGCGGTTCCCTACATCAGTGTCGGGGACGACGAAAACCTGCCTTTCCACTCCTTTGAGACTATCTCCGTTATCCGGGATTACGGAGAGGTCAGACCCTCCAACGCCGACCGCATGATAGGGAAGGTCCTTATGCGCCATAATTACATTCCCGGCACGGACTTGGGGCGCGCGGGCAAGGAATCAACCGCCCCATTGAAGTTGAAGCGTACAAGCATAGGAGGGGACTTGGCTTTCGCCCCTCCTGCCATGAAATCATCGAGGCCCGCCGGGCAACCACCTCCACCGCCTCGCCACGCACTATGGTAGGCTCCACAGGGGCATTCCAGTCCCCCCGCTATCACATTTCTTCCCCGGGCCTCCACTCATCATCGGGAGCACCTCTGACGGCCCTTCCTCGGACTTCGACGACGCGACTGACACCTTGCCAACCGTGTATGCCGTCGCCGAGGAGATTCCTTCAGGGGTTCCATCCGCCCGGCGCAGGAAAACGAGGAGCTTAACAATTGGACCTCAGTCCTGCGCTACTCGGCTGTGATCGCCGATGTGTAAGATTTATCTATGTATGAGATGTTTCCCGCGTGTCGGCGTAGCCGTAGGCCACACGACGGAAGAGGGAACTCTGTTATGGCTTCGTGATCCTCACTATCAATGAATTCCCTATATGCATTTTTTGAATCCTTGTCTATTCCACTCTCTCTTCCTTACTCTTTTGTTCATATCATTCTAAATTTCTCTAAGACAATTCTTTCAATTCTCCAGGCTCCACTCGAATCCAAATCTTCGATGCGTTGATTCGAACCCATCCGAAGAAAGTCTCGGAGAGCCCGGACCCATATACTTCGGGGAAGGGCTCGACGAAGACAGTCTAGTGCCTGAGATAGAAGAGAGTTTGCGCCGCCTCGAGGATCGCCAACTCACCTCGCTCGAGCCAACAGAAGAGATCAACGTGGGTACTCAAGAGGAGCCCCGCATCCTAAAGATCGGCACAAGCCTCGACCCAACACAACGGGTCCGAATGATCGATTTCTTGACCAGGTATCAAGAAGTTTTTGCCTGGTCCTACGCCGACATGCCGGGGCTAGACCCGTCAATAGTGAAGCACTTCCTCCCGCTAGACACCGAGAAGTTCCCGCCCAAACGACAACAATTGCGACGGCAACGGGCAAGCCTCCTTCTCCGCATCAAGGAGGAGGTTGTCAAGCAGATCAACGCGGGCTTCCTCGAGGTCTGCAATTATTCTGAATGGGTTGCAAACATCGTGCCGGTGGAGAAGAAAGATGGAAGGGTGCGAGTCTGCGTCGACTATCGGGACCTCAATAAGGCCAGCCCCAAGGACAACTTTCCCTTGCCCCACATCGACATACTAGTTGACAACACGGCGCGCCACTCTCAGTTTTCTTTCATGGACGGCTTCTCCGGATACAATCAAATTCGGATGGCCGAGGAAGACAAGATCAAGACGACATTCACTACCATGTGGGGAACCTTCTGTTATCGCGTCATGCCTTTCGGTCTCAAAACGCCGGGGCAACTTATCAGAGGGCTATGGTCACATTGTTCCACGACATGATGCATAAGGAAGTCGAGGTCTATGTTGACGACATGATTGCCAAGTCCAAAGAAGGAGAGGACCACCTCGTTAATCTGAAGCGTCTCTTCGACCGCTTAAAAGAGTACAAGCTTCGGCTCAATCCGGCGAAATGCACGTTCGGCGCTCGATCGGGAAAATTACTAGGATTCGTGGTCAGCGAGCGCGGCATCGAAGTAGATCCCGATAAAGTCAAGGCGATCAAGGAGCTTCCTCCGCCATCTTCGGTCCGCGAAGTACGAGGCTTCTTGGGGCGGCTGAATTACATCGCACGATTCATTGCGAACCTGACAGACAAATGCCAACCACTCTTTCGCTTGCTCCGCAAGAACGCGGCGATTGAATGGGACGAAGAATGTCAGAAGGCCTTTGACACCATCAAGGCGTATTTGGTCCGACCACCGGTATTGGTCCCGCCTACACCGGGTCGTCCCCTCGTACTTTATCTAACGGTACGCCGCCAATCATTAGGATGCATGTTGGGACAGGAGGAGGAGTCCACGCACACGGAACGCGCGATCTACTATCTGAGCAAAAAGTTCACCGATGGAGAGTCAAATTATCCGGAAATCGAGAAGATGTGCTGTGCATTGGTGTGGGTCATGCAAAGGCTCCGACAATACACGCTTTATCACACGGTCCGCTTGCTGTCAAAGGCAGACCCCTTGAAGTACTTACTTGATAGTCCCTCCTCCACGCGGAACCTTGCCAAGTGGCGTTGTCAATTAACGGAGTATGATATTGAATACGTGTCCCGCACTTCGGTCAAGGGGCAAGCGATTGCGGATCATTTGGCAGAATTCCCAATTGAAGACCACACACCAATTAATCCCGACTTCCCGGATGAGGGAATCCTCCGAGTAGACGACGAGGGAGAGGAGCCGGGATGGAAGATGTATTTCGACGGCGCTGTCAATTCCACGGGATCAGGCATCGGCGAGGTACTGATATCCCCGGACGGGCGCTATTACCCGGTAGCGGCAAAGATCGACTTTCCCTGCACCAATAATGTGGCTGAGTACGAGGCATGTATTCTCGGCCTCCAAGCGGCGATTGATTTCAAAGTAAAAGAGCTCGAAGTGTTCGGTGACTCCATGCTCACTATCTTCCAGACATTGGGGCAATGGAAGACAAAGGACGCAAAACTGGTGCCGTACCACGAGTACCTCGAGAAGTTAACCGAGAACTTCGAGGACATCTCGTTCACCTATACTCCGCGCATGACAAATCAATTCGCGGACGCGCTTGCAACGCTCGCCTCCATGGTGAGCATCACGAAGGAGAACCTTATCGAGCCCCTCGAGATTGAGATAGCCGAAGGACCGGCGCACTGCAATTCAATCGAAGCATCCGAGGCGAAGCCGTGGTACGAAGACATCAAGAACCTTCTGCGAACCGGCCAATACCCCCCATTCGCCGACCGCCGCGACCGGAAGACTCTCAGACGCCTCGCGATACACTACTTCTTGAGTGGCGAGATACTCTACCGCCGCTCCTTCGACTCCACACTCCTCCGGTGCATCGACGAACACGAATCGCGACGTCTCATGGAGGAGGTGCACGGGGGAAACTGTGGACCCCATATGAACGGCCTCATGCTCGCTAAGAAGATCATGCGCTTGGGTTATTATTGTTCCACCATGGAGACTGATTGTGTGAAGCATGTCAGGCATTGCCACCGATGTCAGGTCTACGCCGATCAAATCAAAGCGCCGCCCAACGAATTGCGCCCCATGACGGCACCATGGCCTTTTTCAATGTGGGGAATGGATGTGATCGGCCCGATCAACCCCAAAGCGTCCAACGGTCACATGTTCATTTTGGTGGCAATTGACTACTTTACCAAGTGGATCGAAGCCGTCACTCTTGCGTCAGTCACCGCAAAGGCCGTGGCCCATTTTCTCAGACGCGACGTCATTGCCCGATACGGGGTCCCTGCGACAATCATCACAGACAACGCCAAGAACCTGAACAACAAGGTCATCGACGAGCTTTGTGCACAATTCAAAATCCGACACCGCAATTCTACCCCGTACCGTCCCCAAATGAACGGTGCGGTGGAAGCGGCGAATAAGAACATCGAAAAGATCATCGAAAAAATGACGGTGAACTATAAGGATTGGCACGAGATGCTCCCCTATGCACTCTTGGCGTACCGTACGTCCATACGGACCTCAACCAGGGCAACCCCGTACTCGCTAGTCTAGGGCATGGAGGCCGTCCTCCCAATCGAAGTAGAGATCCCTTCCATGAGGATTCTTGCCGAGGCCGAGCTTGAAGAAGCGGAATGGGCAAAGCAGCGGTTCGAACAGTTAAATTTCATTGATGAGAAGAGGCTGAAAGCGCTATGCCACGGACAGTGCTATCAACAAAGAATGGCTCGAGCCTTCAACGCAAGAGTCCGCCACCGCGATTTCAACCCCGGCGACCTCGTTTTAAGGAAAGTCCTACACGTCACGCCGGACTCTCGAGGGAAGTTCTCGTACAAATACGATGGCCCCTTTGTCGTCAAAGAGGTTTTCTCCGAAGGGGCGGTCATCTAGAGCGACATGGACGGCACTGAAAATGCCCTTCCCGTCAACGCTGACGCCATTAAGAAGTATTATCCGTGAACACTTGTATATTCTTTATTCTCCGGGAGTCGTGCCCCTTTCATTGTAAGACATTTATATTTCCGTGGACGAGCTTCAATTCCCACCATCTGTCCAACACTAAGCTTTCTTGAGAGAAAAATAAATTTTCCCGCTAGGTCGAAAACCTCTTTGAGGCGGCCTAGGCAAAAACTAGGGAACGAGCGGCACGACTTAAAATCCCGCAAAGGAGGGTCGCGGCAAAAGGAGAGCATAAATCACTTCCTCGCTAGGTCGAAAACCTCTTTGAGGCGGCTTAGGCAAAAGTTAGAGGACCCGAGGGGTACGATCCCACCCAAACATGGGGAATCGTAGCAAAAGGTGAACATTCATGTGAGAGAAATTAAATAAAATACCCCGCTAGGCCGTCACGCATCCCGCGGCCTAGGCAAA
The DNA here is from genome assembly GCF_007655135.1 of Punica granatum. NCBI lineage: Eukaryota > Viridiplantae > Streptophyta > Magnoliopsida > Myrtales > Lythraceae > Punica > Punica granatum. The sequence continues at coordinate 19,674,111 of NC_045131.1, forward strand.
AGTTAGGGAAAAAAATGTCGGCTCGACCACGAAAGAAAAGCGACACTCTCCCTGTGAAGCTACACCGAGTAGTGGTTCGGCACTCTCCGACGCAAGCAAACTCTCTTCAACTCTCCAAGCTCGAGACACGCTTCGAAATGGGGGTCGAATCAACGTATCCTTGACTTGGAGGATCCCATGAGATCCCTCCTCTTACCTTTACGCACATATTCCACGACCACCCTACAATGGTCACCGATATCAAATCCCCGACGCATCTTTACATAGATTCCTCTTACGTATGCCTGTCTCGCTGACTAAGTGCAACTGACGCCTTTTGTAGGTTCCTTCATTTCCATGCACAGGTGTGATCGGGAATCCCAGGAGGCATCTCCTTCTTGACGAATGCGCATTTGGCTTGTGCGGCAGATCGGGGCACCGAACCAAACGAAGGGCATGATAAGGAACCATTCCGACCCTAACTCAAGGAAACGACAAATGACAAGCTCAACCTGGAATGGGACAATCTGCCCCTGCCGACGTCCCAGACGAACCGCTTAGCATCCTTCCCCACCCTTACTTCCCCTCGCTCTCTCCACTTTACTGCTTTCCTCGGGCTTCGGCCTAGTGACTTTATCGCTTTCCGGACTTCGCGTCCACGGACTTCGCGTCCATTTTACTGCTTTACTCGGGCTTCGGCCTAGTGACTTTATCGCTTTCCGGACTTCGCGTCCACGGACTTCGCGTCCATTTTACTGCTTTCCTCGGGCTTCGGCCTAGTGACTTTATCGCTTTCCGGACTTCGCGTCCACGGACTTCGCGTCCATTTTACTGCTTTCCTCGGGCTTCGGCCTAGTGACTTTATCGCTTTCCGGACTTCGCGTCCACGGACTTCGCGTCCATTTTACTGCTTTCCTCGGGCTTCGGCCTAGTGACTTTATCGCTTTCCGGACTTCGCGTCCACGGACTTCGCGTCCATTTTACTGCTTTCCTCGGGCTTCGGCCTAGTGACTTTATCGCTTTCCGGACTTCGCGTCCACGGACTTCGCGTCCATTTTACTGCTTTCCTCGGGCTTCGGCCTAGTGACTTTACTGCTTTCCGGACTTCGCGTCCACGGACTTCGCGTCCATTTTACTGCTTTCCTCGGGCTTCGGCCTAGTGACTTTATCGCTTTCCGGATTTCGCGTCCATTTTACTGCTTTCCTCGGGCTTCGGCCTAGTGACTTTATCGCTTTCCGGACTTCGCGTCCACGGACTTCGCGTCCATTTTACTGCTTTCCTCGGGCTTCGGCCTAGTGACTTTATCGCTTTCCGGACTTCGCGTCCACGGACTTCGCGTCCATTTTACTGCTTTCCTCGGGCTTCGGCCTAGTGACTTTATCGCTTTCCGGACTTCGCGTCCATGGACTTCGCGTCCATTTTACTGCTTTCCTCGGGCTTCGGCCTAGTGACTTTATCGCTTTCCGGACTTCGCGTCCACGGACTTCGCGTCCATTTTACTGCTTTCCTCGGGCTTCGGCCTAGTGACTTTATCGCTTTCCGGACTTCGCGTCCACGGACTTCGCGTCCATTTTACTGCTTTCCTCGGGCTTCGGCCTAGTGACTTTACTGCTTTCCGGACTTCGCGTCCACGGACTTCGCGTCCATTTTACTGCTTTCCTCGGGCTTCGGCCTAGTGACTTTATCGCTTTCCGGATTTCGCGTCCATTTTACTGCTTTCCTCGGGCTTCGGCCTAGTGACTTTATCGCTTTCCGGACTTCGCGTCCACGGACTTCGCGTCCATTTTACTGCTTTCCTCGGGCTTCGGCCTAGTGACTTTATCGCTTTCCGGACTTCGCGTCCACGGACTTCGCGTCCACGGACTTCGCGTCCATTTTACTGCTTTCCTCGGGCTTCGGCCTAGTGACTTTATCGCTTTCCGGACTTCGCGTCCACGGACTTCGCGTCCATTTTACTGCTTTCCTCGGGCTTCGGCCTAGTGACTTTACTGCTTTCCGGACTTCGCGTCCACGGACTTCGCGTCCATTTTACTGCTTTCCTCGGGCTTCGGCCTAGTGACTTTATCGCTTTCCGGACTTCGCGTCCACGGACTTCGCGTCCATTTTACTGCTTTCCTCGGGCTTCGGCCTAGTGACTTTATCGCTTTCCGGACTTTGCGTCCATTTTACTGCTTTCCTCGTGCTTCGGCCTAGTGACTTTACTGCTTTCCGGACTTCGCGTCCACGGACTTCGCGTCCATTTTACTGCTTTCCTCGGGCTTCGGCCTAGTGACTTTACTGCTTTCCGGACTTCGCGTCCACGGACTTCGCGTCCATTTTACTGCTTTCCTCGGGCTTCGGCCTAGTGACTTTATCGCTTTCCGGACTTCGCGTCCACGGACTTCGCGTCCATTTTACTGCTTTCCTCGGGCTTCTGCCTAGTGACTGTATCGCTTTCCGGACTTCGCGTCCACGGACTTCGCGTCCATTTTACTTCTTTTCTCGGGCTTCGGCCTAGTGATTTTATCGCTTTCCGGACTTCGCGTCCATTTTACTGCTGTCCTCGGGCTTCGGCCTAGTGACTTTACTGCTTTCCGGACTTCGCGTCCACGGACTTCGCGTCCATTTTACTGCTTTCCTCGGGCTTCGGCCTAGTGACTTTACTGCTTTCCGGACTTCGCGTCCACGGACTTCGCGTCCATTTTACTGCTTTCCTCGGGCTTCGGCCTAGTGACTGTATCGCTTTCCGGACTTCGCGTCCACGGACTTCGCGTCCATTTCATTGCTTTCCTCGGGCTTCGGCCTAGTGACTTTATCGCTTTCCGGACTTCGCGTCCACGGACTTCGCGTCCATTTTACTGCTTTTCTCGGGCTTCGGCCTAGTGACTTTATCGCTTTCCGGACTTTGCGTCCATTTTACTGCTTTCCTCGTGCTTCGGCCTAGTGACTTTACTGCTTTCCGGACTTCGCGTCCACGGACTTCGCGTCCATTTTACTGCTTTCCTCGGGCTTCGGCCTAGTGACTTTACTGCTTTCCGGACTTCGCGTCCACGGACTTCGCGTCCATTTTACTGCTTTCCTCGGGCTTCGGCCTAGTGACTTTATCGCTTTCCGGACTTCGCGTCCACGGACTTCGCGTCCATTTTACTGCTTTCCTCGGGCTTCGGCCTAGTGACTTTATCGCTTTCCGGACTTCGCGTCCAGGGACTTCGCGTCCATTTTACTGCTTTCCTCGGGCTTCGGCCTAGTGACTTTATCGCTTTCCGGACTTCGCGTCCACGGACTTCGCGTCCATTTTACTGCTTTCCTCGGGCTTCGGCCTAGTGACTTATCGCTTTCCGGACTTCGCGTCCACGGACTTCGCGTCCATTTTACTGCTTTCCTCGGGCTTCGGCCTAGTGACTTTACTGCTTTCCGGACTTCGCGTCCACGGACTTCGCGTCCATTTTACTGCTTTCCTCGGGCTTCGGCCTAGTGACTTTATCGCTTTCCGGATTTCGCGTCCATTTTACTGCTTTCCTCGGGCTTCGGCCTAGTGACTTTATCGCTTTCCGGACTTCGCGTCCACGGACTTCGCGTCCATTTTACTGCTTTCCTCGGGCTTCGGCCTAGTGACTTTATCGCTTTCCGGACTTCACGTCCACGGACTTCGCGTCCATTTTACTACTTTCCTCGGGCTTCGGCCTAGTGACTTTATCGCTTTCCGGACTTCGCGTCCACGGACTTCGCGTCCATTTTACTGCTTTCCTCGGGCTTCGGCCTAGTGACTTTACTGCTTTCCGGACTTCGCGTCCACGGACTTCGCGTCCATTTTACTGCTTTCCTCGGGCTTCGGCCTAGTGACTTTATCGCTTTCCGGACTTCGCGTCCACGGACTTCTCGTCCATTTTACTGCTTTTCTCGGGCTTCGGCCTAGTGACTTTATCGCTTTCCGGACTTTGCGTCCATTTTACTGCTTTCCTCGTGGTTCGGCCTAGTGACTTTACTGCTTTCCGGACTTCGCGTCCACGGACTTCGCGTCCATTTTACTGCTTTCCTCGGGCTTCGGCCTAGTGACTTTACTGCTTTCCGGACTTCGCGTCCACGGACTTCGCGTCCATTTTACTGCTTTCCTCGGGCTTCGGCCTAGTGACTTTATCGCTTTCCGGACTTCGCGTCCACGGACTTCGCGTCCATTTTACTGCTTTCCTCGGGCTTCTGCCTAGTGACTGTATCGCTTTCCGGACTTCGCGTCCACGGACTTCGCGTCCATTTTACTTCTTTTCTCGGGCTTCGGCCTAGTGATTTTATCGCTTTCCGGACTTCGCGTCCATTTTACTGCTGTCCTCGGGCTTCGGCCTAGTGACTTTACTGCTTTCCGGACTTCGCGTCCACGGACTTCGCGTCCATTTTACTGCTTTCCTCGGGCTTCGGCCTAGTGACTTTACTGCTTTCCGGACTTCGCGTCCACGGACTTCGCGTCCATTTTACTGCTTTCCTCGGGCTTCGGCCTAGTGACTGTATCGCTTTCCGGACTTCGCGTCCACGGACTTCGCGTCCATTTCATTGCTTTCCGGACTTCGCGTCCACGGACTTCGCGTCCATTTTACTGCTTCCCACGGGCCTTGGCCCTGCGCATGCTGTCGTACGGGGTTTAGACCCCTCATCTAAATTTCATAATGTTCGCTTCCTAATCAAGTGGTTACCCTATGACAGGTCCGGGCACCTTCGCACATCCTCCCTAAGTATCCAACACGAGGGAGCAAGCTATCACAGAGAGCGACGACGAGGGACACTATTCATCGCCCTGCAATCGGAGGCAAATAGGCGGGCACGGGGTCATGAACAATAAAGAAAAACACGGTCCACTGAGAAAGGCGGAAGAAAGCAGTCAGAAGAACAGACGAACGAGGAATCCCGAAAACAACGGAGCTGGCACTGTGGCACTATTCATCACTGAGTCACCGAAGCACCGAATGATGCCCAATATGGGGCTCCAAAAATCCCTCCCAGTGCCAAAATGACCAATGACACGTCCGGGCGCATTTCCGGGACATCCTGCTTAAGCCGGGACACCCCGATCCCCCACGGACGCCTTTTCTGACAGAGCTCCCGGGGTTCGCTCCACTGACAAGCAAACGGCCCCTCAAAACGGGTCTACAGGCGCCCAGGGACCACCAGGGCCGGGGAACAAGTTTCAGACAACCTTCCGGAACTCGGCTCGATCTCCCGAAGTACACTTCAGTGATCAGGAACGCCTCCTGGTGAACCTTCGGGTATTTCCACGGAAAGCAGAGACCACAACGATCTCTGAGTACCTCACGATAACCTCCAAGCACCTCAAGGCATTCAGGGCACACTGAGAAAATCCCGATCGAAGTCCCTAGGCCTTCCCGGGCCAACGGTCCCCGACCGAGGATAACGGGCCAACGATCCCCCGCGGGGCAAAAGGATCGTCAAAACAAATGCAAGGATGCACAAAGGTCAATCGGGGGTCGAGGGGCGCTAAATTCCACTCCGAACGTCCAAACGGGGCGAAACCGACTCCCGAGGCGCCGAGTCGCCCGAACGTTCGTCCACGCGACGCATGGCGATATTGGGCTCGCTCAAATCCTCGTAGTCCAAGCATTACAAATCTATAAATTAATTGGACATCGGAGGTCAGACGCGAGGTCAATCAACCCTCGGCTCGGATTGGACAGCCCAAGCCGCGGCTCAAGCCCCTCCCACCGTCGGCTCCAAGCACCCCCCACCACACATTTCAAATTTCCCTCACTTCTTTCATTTCCTCTTACACACCCATCAACTCCCATCACCTCCCATCACTTCCACCTTGCTTCCCCCACACACTATGTGACATCTCCCCCTCCCTAATCCCATGATATATTTCAGCAGCCCCATTAAGCCATTTCGGCAGCCCCATTAAGCCCAAAAACCGCAATTAACTCCCCAAAAGCAAGTCATTAGCCTTCCCTTTATAAGCCCTTTCACCATTAGGCTTAATGACTTCTTCATTCTCCTTCTCTCTCAAGCCAATCTCACTCTAAAATCCTCTCAACTTTCAGCCCACTCCCACAGCTCGTACCACTCCTTGCCAAGGCCGAAACCGGCCAAAACCGTCGGAAAACCACCCGGTATTCCGGTAACCACCCGACCCGACTTAAACCAAAAATCACCAAACTCCCTAGCCTACCTATTTTCCATCCCCTAAGTCCGTTTCCGGGCTTAGATTTTCCATTTGAGGTCCCTAACATCACTTTCCAGCCAAAGTTGTAATCGGGTCCCGAGTCTCCAAGCCGCGTGCAACCGAGCTCCTCGACGTGCCATTTTCTCCCGCGACTTCGGAGAGTCGTGCCATCACGTTCAAAGGGTTCCTCACGACCCTCACCCTCTCTCGTGAAGAGGTGGTCACGATCCGAGGGCCGATCCACCGTGCACAACCTCCGTTTCATTGTTTTTCACTTACCGGGTTTTCCGTGTTCATACCCGAACTTCTCTCACGTTTTTCGAGCTTGTCTAGGGCTCGGCACGCTCGGGTCTGCCCGTGCTCGTCTAGATCTACCTCTTAGGAGTCCAACGAGCCCGACCTTGCACCGTGCCGTGCCCGGAGCTCGCGTGCCAAGCCGTTCTCCCGCGACTAGCCACGGCTGTTTTCTCTCGGATTGCTCACTTCCGCGACTTCAAGCCGAGTCTTGCGACTCCCACGGCCACTTCTCCGACTCCTTCCTCGTGTTCCGAGGCTAGGTAAGACTCCTCTATGACTTAGAGAAGCTAGGTTCTTCGATATTTGTTTGATATGGGGTGTTAGGGGCTCATTTCGCATGATTTTCCTTAGATCCCGGGTTTGGCCCTAGAGCAACTTCGTGAACCATCCGACTTTGAAATGAGCTGAAATTTTTACCACAGACACGTGATGTTATTTTAAGTCCCCATACAAAATTTCAGATTTTTCTGTGCACTGGATCTCCGGATAAAAAATGTTTACCCGTTATTTCGGTATTCTCGGCCAGATTTTGATATGTCTCGTGAACCATCCGAGTTCGAAATGAGCTGAAATTTTTACCACAGACACTTGATATTATTTTAAGTCCCCATACAAAATTTTAGATTTTTCTGTGCACTGGATCTCCGGATAAAAAATGTTTACCCGTTATTTCGGTATTCTCGGCCAGAGTTTGATATGTCTCGTGAACCATCCGAGTTCGAAATGAGCTGAAATTTTTACCACAGACACTTGATGTTATTTTAAGTCCCCATACAAAATTTCAGATTTTTCTGTGCACTGGATCTTCGGATAAAAAATGTTTACCCGTTATTTCGGTGTTTCCGGTCTGATTTTGATAGATCTCGCGAACCATCCGACTTCAAAATGAACTGAAATTTTTACCACACATTCCTGATGTTATTTTATGGTTCCACACAAAATTTCATATTTTTATGGGCGCTGAAACTCCAAATAAAAATTATTTACCGAACTTTTCGTATATTCGACAAATCAGATCACACTGTTTTTTTGGGTCTAATTTAGCCCTCTCCAAACTGAATCTAGATCCAAAATTGACCCCTTGACCCTGATCCGACTCTGTTTTCATGTTTATTACATTTACGATTGACCTCGTTTTTCGTGCCGATGCCATTTTATTGATTCCATTATATATCATGTTTGTGTTTGTATTACATGTTTATTTGTGATTCCAAGACCATGGTGGCATCGACTTTGTAAATGTGTGTGTTCTTATTATGTTTGGCGTCTTACGCATGCAAGAAACGATTAAAACCGATTCTTGTAATTGATTGCAATTATATTTTTTGTTTAAATCATTAGCTTCACGATTAATTTACATGTTAGGCGCATTAACCCCGAACAATCATCTCATTAGCCCATAATAATCAAGGTTTAACTCCTCAATCACTAAACCATTCCACAAACGAGAAATGGGACGCATCATTTGATTAATTAAATCACTCGGACTAAATAATTGGATAAATTGAATATTAATTCATAAACGTATCGATGGTTCATGGAACGGCGGAAATGCCCTTTTCCTTAAAAGCTCATAATTTCAAAACATCGAGACATGTAACACGAATAGAATCGTGTCTAGCAAGTACTCGCGTACTATGACTCGAGTCCGGGCCCAATTTGAGGCGGCTCGAGTCGAGATGTGCGAGTCCTCTTTAGACCTCTTCGTGTCACACGATCTTTAATTTATATATGAACATCACATGTTTTACCACTCAAGGGCATAGTCGTCATTCCGTGATTCATCGATATCCTAGGCTTTAGGGAGTCGGAAACACCTCGATCTATGGACGGAAAGGGACGGCCCGTTCGGGTGCGAGTTTCATTCGTACGGCCCATTCCGTTCACTTTCGGTGTGTTCTATCTTCCTATCGTAGATTCGGTGGTGAACCTTTTTATTTCAGTTGAAAAAGACGAAGAACCGGATTAATCATGTACTTGACTTAAACAAACATTAGATAATGGATAGGTGGAATATTAGATTCCAATCTAGAGTCAAAACACGAGTTTGGCTAATTCAGTGAAACCGCAGTGACACTTAACTGAATAAAAGTCATAAAACAAACACACACATGTAATCGGCTTAGAACCTTATCCTAGCCCGCCCTCTATGTTTGCCTAGGTTAGATGCATTTTTTGCCAATCAACCACGGGTAATAACTGATTAAATCACGTACATTCGACTTAATACACCACTTGTCTGTATTCACCGACAATTGTCAGTTTCTTTCTGTATCGTGTCAGTTACATCAGTTTTCTTCCGTTTTATTCTTGCTTTTGATGATTTATTGCGGTTCGGGCCCGAACCCATAGGTCACGTGTTGCATGGGGTCCAACGCCCCAAATCACCGAACACGAGGTCCAACGCCTCTTAACTCACCGAGCGCGTGCAACCGGAGTGCGGAATGGGATCTAGCCTCGATTCACCGTCACACTCCGAATACGGCCTATGTGGAAGGCGGATTTGGATTGAGCGCGGGAAACGTGTTTAGATATCACCCGGGAGCTCGATCGATCCAACGGTTACAGTGGAAACAAGTCGTTTTTTTGCAAACCGACGGTTCGATCGGACCCGACCCCCGGCTCTTTGAGCCTGCGTTGCCTTAATTTATTTATCGGTTATTCAAAATACACGGTGAGCAGGAGCGGAATAGTGGCCCAATGTAAACCGATCGGGATCCATTTACTTATTCGGTTATACTTTGTAATTGTTCGAGAGAACATTGTGAGGATTCTATTTGTATGTTCATTCATCTCCTTGTAAGGATCCCCGATCGGTGAGCGAGAGGTCCGAGTGCTGGATCGGTTAAGTTGGTCTATCGCCACCAAAGGGTGAGTAAGCTTGGATACTCGTGGTTTCGGTTCACGCAGGGAATCAACCATCACGGTTCGATGAACTGTAACGCTAAGATAGTGAACCGACTCCTCGATGCACAAGCCTACTCATCTTTCGGACTCTTGGTCCAACTTGATCAATTCATCGAATTTACGGTGTCAAAACGGGCGAGTCGAGCGCAACTCTAAATCACGCGGTAAATAAACAAAATGGCAAGCCTAGCAAGCTAGAGTACCGAGAGGGCGTGCGGGATATAGGCCCGCACGTAATAGAACCCCCGAATTCGGAATTTTCGGTTCCGTACGACCATTGCCTTAGCATTTAGGTGTACCCCGTACCCCTAGACCCGGGTAACTTGCCGGCCCTCGACCCTCGAATGGCAAGTGGCGACTCCTTCTCACGTGTGTCCGTCGCGCTTCCCCGGGAAGGTGGACACTCCCAAGCCGCGTTTGCTTAGGCGCGCGCATGCGTGCCCCGACGAGATGAAATTCGGGTGCGCACAAGACCGATCTTAACCCGAAAAGAGCAATTTAAGTCTCAACCCTCTCATTTAGAGAGTTGGCCGAGAATTAATTTGCCATAGTCGGGTCGGGATAGTCTTCTTTACGATGATCCAAGCCCTTTTCCGACATGGTAGCAAGTCATAAGATAGTGCACATGCATAATATAACATAAAATTGCATAAAAATTAAATCTTGCAAATGAAACATGCATGAAACACCATAATACTCCATAGCCATGCAAAAATATAAAAAGCCCTAACTCCTCTAAGTCAAAAATGTTTTACCTAGCCTCGGAATACGAGGAAAGAGTCGGGGAAGTGTTTGAGAGTCGGGTGACTCGGTGGAACCCTTAAAAGGGTATTCGGGTGCAAGGGTGGACGTGCACGGGCGCGGTCAAGCACGGTGACGGGCGCTGGTGGGCACGGGCGTGCTCGATGACGGGCGCTGGTGGCGCTCAGTGACGGGCACGGGCGGCGCTGGTGACGGGCACGGACGTGCTGATGACGGGCACGAACGCGCTGGGTGACGGACATGGGCGTGCTGGTGACGGGCACGGACGCGCTGGGTGATGGGCGCAGGTGGCGCTGGTGACGGGCACGGGCGTGCTGGTGACGGGCACGGGCGTGCTGGATGACAGGCACGGGCGTGCTCGATGACGGACGCTGGGGTGCTCGGTGACAAGCGCGGGTTGCGCTCGGTGACAGACGCTGGTGACGGACGCGGGTTGCGCTCGGTGACGCTCGGTGACGGACGCTGGTGACGCTGCGTCACTGTTCACCCGAGAGCTCCAACTTCACCCGAAACGACCAAAACGATGAGCAAACGACTCCAAACTAAAAAACTGGGTTCAGAAATGGAATCCTTGGGTCCGAAACATGTCGTCTAAGAAGTTTGAAGAATTTTGGATATAAGTCGGAATAGTGCCCGCTATGGATCCCGACCTAAACTCCAAAGATATTTGGCTTGGTTCTTGGTTTTCATGAAGTTCTTTGCTTGCTGCTGGTTCCTAAGAAGTTGAGAGCATTTTCTAGAGGGAGAAACTAGCAAGATCATGTGTGCTTCATGAGTGATTAGCTTAATGACAAGTAGGCAATATATATGTGAAGCTAATGAGCAATTAAGCAAAACAAAGCACCATTAGGGGCCTCATTAGCAAAAGTCGGTTGCCCTAATGGAGATGAGGATGAATGTCCTCCATGTATCTTGATGAGGAAGAGCCAAGAAGCATTAATGGAGGTGGAGTTAATGGCTTGAGTGTTGACTAGAAAGACCAAAGATATTTTGGGCTAGGTGAGGGCAAGAGAGGAAGAGGAAAAGGCCGAAAACTTTGGGGCAAAGGGCGGTTGCCCTTGGGCAGCCCGTGGGTCCCACGGCTTGTGAGGAGAAACCGGGAAAAGACTCGGGTCTCGATTGGTCGCGTATTCGAAGTTCGTGGTTCGAATTGAACGTCGAATTGTCGGTATGCGCGTGAAAACGGAGTTAATGAGCCCGAAATTGACATTTTCCATTGAGAAATGTCCCGGATGTGTGTGAGGCTCGGAAGCCGATTTTGCCCATTGCAAGTGATCAGGGCAAAGTTGTCCGCTTCTGACAACATATCTCGTATCTGCATTTCACGTTGGTCATTTTGACATAAGTTGTCAGACCACGTGAACAATCATCCCTTAAGCCGGTAATGCTAACGTGGGGTCGGAGACGTCCTAGGAGGTCGAAACTGGTTTTCTCAGGATGACTTCTGAGTTGCTTAGGTACTCCAAAGATTACTGTAATCTCTGTTGGTCAAGGTCAGAATTCCAAGGACTTGAAGAGTGTATCTGAGACCTCTAAAGCACTGTTCGAGAGATCTAGATGAGTTGTGTGATTTATTCCGACGATTCCACATTGAGCCTTGAGAAGGCTAGCATTGTGTAACGTAAGCATTCGGCGTCAAATTTCCCCAAAGAGGACCTCCAGATAGGGATTTCCGCTGAAAATGGTCATTTCCGCTCCTCGGAGGTTACTCGGGAAACCGTGAAGGGTTTTGCAGTCTGTTTTGCCCCATTGTGAATGTCTGCTAGAGTTTTCTGCGCAATGCGGTATGAACTTCATTTGCCGTAATTCCATCAGACCATTCTCCGGCTATGCTCTTCTGAAGAGGGGTATGCTTGTTTTGCCGTTCGGAAGTCATTTGAAGTGTCTGTGTGACTTCCAAGAGACAATCTGAAGCATTATTCATGCTCAGTGTGCTGATGGGGCATGGCCGCGTCTGATATTTGGCATTAACTTTCCTATGGGAAACCGACATTTTTGGACTTCCACTGAAAAGTTGTCTGTATACAGAAAATTGTTCTGTATAGAGCAGATGATTTGCAAAATGCCTTTGAAGGCATTTTCCATCTTTTTGGCACTGATGTGGATTTTTGGAGTCCAATATTTACTATCTTCCGACGACCGAGCGAACTATCGGAAAATAGTACCGTCCGTGTAGTACACTGAAAATGCCGGTTTTGGACATTGTTGAGCTCTCTGGTCGCTCTGTTGCCCTTTGGTGACCCGTAGAGTCCTTCTGTCATGTCCATGGGTCATTTGCTCAATTTTGCCAACTTGAGGATGAATAGTGATTTCTTGCTCTGCCGAGCCGTTTTCTGTGTTCTGCTCAAGTCGTGGCTTGGATCATTGCTAATATCGTTGTTTGGAATGGTGAGCCAAAATGGGGTGCTGACAGCTTGCCCCTCTTTGACTGCTTGCTCGAGTAGAGGATGCAATCAAAGATTTCAAAAGCACCCCAGTTTGATTGCAATGATCAAGGTGGAATTTCCTATATGGCCCTTTCGTTTTTGCTTTGGATATGTAAGATGTTGTACCTAATAAAAGGGAATATGGTGAGATGCGCACAATAGACATGTAGAGTTCGGAACAAAGCTGAAACAGGCAATTAAAGTCGGGACTGACCCGACGGGGACTGACCCCAATGCAAGAAAAGTAGTCGGGACTGACCCGAAGGGGACTGACCCTAATGCAAGAAAATAGTCGGGACTGACCCGAAGGGGACTGACCCTAATGCAAGAAAGTAGTCGGGACTGACCCGAAGGGGACTGACCCCAAATGCAAGAAAGTAGTCGGGACTGACCCGAAGGGGACTGACCCCAATGCAAGAAAGTAGTCGGGACTGACCCGAAGGGGACTGACCCCAATGCACGAAAGTAGTCGGGACTGACCCGAAGGGGACTGACCCCAATGCAAGAAAGTAGTCGGGACTGACCCGAAGGGGACTGACCCCAAATGCAAGAAAGTAGTCGGGACTGACCCGAAGGGGACTGACCCCAATGCAAGAAAGTAGTCGGGACTGACCCGAAGGGGACTGATCCCAATGCACGAAAGTAGTCGGGACTGACCCGAAGGGGACTGACCCCAATGCAAGAAAGTAGTCCGGACTGACCCGAAGGGGACTGACCCCAATGCAAGAAAGTAGTCGGGACTGACCCGAAGGGGACTGACCCCAATGCAAGAAAATAGTCGGGACTGACCCCAATGCAAGAAAGTAGTCGGGACTGATCCGAAGGGGACTGATCCCAATGCAAGAAAGTAGTCGGGACTGACCCGAAGGGGATTGACCCCAATGCAAGAAAATAGTCGGGACTGACCCGAAGGGGACTGACCCCAATGCAAGAAAGTAGTCGGGACTGACCCGAAGGGGACTGACCCCAAATGCAAGAAAGTAGTCGGGACTGACCCGAAGGGGACTGACCCCAAATGCAAGAAAGTAGTCGGGACTGACCCGAAGGGGACTGACCCCAATGCAAGAAAGTAGTCGGGACTGACCCGAAGGGGACTGACCCCAAATGCAAGAAAGTAGTCGGGACTGACCCGAAGGGGACTGACCCCAAATGCAAGAAAGTAGTCGGGACTGACCCGAAGGGGACTGACCCCAATGCAAGAAAGTAGTCGGGACTGACCCGAAGGGGACTGACCCCAATGCAAGAAAGTAGTCCGGACTGACCCGAAGGGGACTGACCCCAATGCAAGAAAGTAGTCGGGACTGACCCGAAGGGGACTGACCCCAATGCAAGAAAATAGTCGGGACTGACCCGAAGGGGACTGACCCCAATGCAAGAAAGTAGTCGGGACTGATCCGAAGGGGACTGACCCCAATGCAAGAAAGTAGTCGGGACTGACCCGAAGGGGACTGACCCCAATGCAAGAAAGTAGTCGGGACTGACCCGACGGGGACTGACCCCAATGCAAGGAAATAGTCGGGACTGACCCGATAGGGACTGACCCCAATGCAAGAAAGTAGTCGGGACTGACCCGAAGGGTTTGCAATATGCACGGGGCGCATACCGAATGAACTGCATGGTTCAAAGGCGCCTACCCGGTGGACTTGCGAGGTGCACGAGCGCTTGCTCGGCGGGTTTGCAATATGCACGGGGCGCATACCGAATGAACTGGATGGTTCAAAGGCGCCTACCCGGTGGACTTGCGATGTGCACTGCGATCCTGAGACGGTGCACGCCAATTTAAGTGTATTGCGGAAATAAATGTGCACTGCGATCCTGAGAGGGTGCACGCCAATTAAAGTGTATTGCGGAAATAAAGGCGCACTGCGATCCTGAGAAGGTGCACGCCAATGAATGTGCATTGCAGAAATAAAGGTGTGCGAAGTAAATGCAAACACTGAGGAGTAGTGTGAGGTGTGGAAGGAATCATTGTGTTTCTTCCCTCGTTGATTTCGTCCATGTCGCAATCGATGCTGTGGTAGGACGTTTCATTACTTGCCAACTGATTGCGATGCAACTGAGTGCCTGGAGTGTTATCCTGAAGGTCTCTCTTCGGATTTAGACTGTAGTCTTTGGCATAAGACAGACATGCATTCGTCGAAGAGAAACTCTTTTCGGGGTTCAAATCCTGCTTCCTGCATCTAGAATCAAAAGGGCTAATAGTGGTTGTCAATCCTACTCTATAGCCATAATGAAGATGTATAAAGAAGTCTGAATAATAATGCTTTGGGGATTTGAACATGATGACCATTTAAAGGGGTGGTCGTCTCCCGCTAAATTGTGACTCGACAAAAAGGCTTATGTTTACAGAACGGGCATGACCAGTAGAATTTGCATTAGGGAAAACGGAGGGATTTTGGGATCCTCCACATCAAGGATACGACGATTCGACTGCATGTCGAAACGTGTCTTGTGCTGTGAGAGTCAAAGAGAGTTTGCTTGCATCGGAGACTGCCAAACTACTACTTGTTGTCGCTTCACACTGAGTGTAGCTGTCATTTCATAGTCGAGCTGCCGAAGGCCCCTAACTTTTGCCTAGGTCGCAAGGTGCGTGATGACCTAGCGGGGTATTCTTTTAGACTCTTCTCTCATTTAGAGCTCACCTTTTGCTATGACCATCCCATTTGGATCTGGTCATACCTCTCGGTTCCTCTAACTTTTGCCTAGAGCACCCTTTCGGGTTTTCACTCTAGCGAGGATTTCGTTTTGTACTCTCCTTTTGCCACGGTCCCCTTTGGCGGGATTTTAAACCATGCCCCTCATTCCCTAATTTTTGCCCAGGCCGCCTCAAAGAGGTTTTCAACCTAGCGGGAGATTTATTATTTTTCTCTCAGGACAAGTTCAGAGAAAGGGGAAGAGTAGAAACGGGGAGTGTATTAATAAGCAGAAATGAAAGTGCTGGGAGATTGTACATGCGAAGAAAGTTAAAAATGTAATGTGCATTTGAGGAAAACGTCCACAGTGGAATGAGAGAAACACCATCACGGATAGTATTTCTTGAGTGTATCAGCGTTGACCGGAAGAGCGTTCTCGTTCCCATCCATATCATTGAGAATGATTGCCCCCCCCGTCAAAGACTTCTTTAACAATGAAGGGACCGTCGTATTTGTAAGCAAACTTGCCCTTGGAATCAGGGGCGATATGCAAAACTTTCCGCAGGACAAGGTCGTCGGGGCTGAACTCGCGGGGACGAACTTTCTTGTTAAAAGCTCGGGCCATTCTTTGCTGATAGCACTGACCGTGGCAAAGTGCTGTTAGCCGCCTCTCATCAATGAGATTGAGCTGTTCGTAGCGTTGCTTCGCCCACTTTGCTTCCTTGAGCTTGGACTCGGCAAGGATCCTCATAGAGGGAATCTCTACTTCGATTGGAAGAACTGCTTCCATGCCGTAGACCAAAGAATATGGGGTTGATCCAGTGGACGAGCGGATAGAAGTCCGATACGCCAAGAGTGCGAACGGGAGCATCTCGTGCCAGTCTCTGTAATTAACTGTCATCTTTTCAATGATTTTCTTTATGTTCTTGTTTGCTGCCTCTACCACGCCGTTCATTTGTGGACGATACGGAGAGGAGTTGCGGTGTAGAATCTTGAACTGTGCACAGAGCTCGTCGATGAGCTTATTATTCAAATTCTTGGCGTTGTCTGTGACCAGTGTCGCAGGGACCCCGTAACGTGCGATAATGTCGCGTTTGAGGAAGCGTGCCACGGTTTTCGCAGTGACCGATGCAAGGGTGATAGCTTCGATCCATTTGGTGAAGTAATCGATAGCTACTAGTATGTACAAGTGCCCATTGGATGCTTTGGGGTTAATAGGACCAATCACGTCCATGCCCCACATTGAAAAGGGCCACGGAGCAGCCATTGGATGCAGCTCGTTGGGTGGTGCTCTGATCTGATTTGCGTAAACTTGACACAAGTGACAATGCCTGACATGTTTGACGCAGTCAGTCTCCATGGTGGACCAGAAATACCCAAGTCGCATGAGCTTTTTTGCTAGCATGAGCCCGTTCATGTGAGGTCCGCAATTTCCCTTGTGCACTTCTTCCATGAGGCGTTGTGCCTCATTCTCATCAACAGACCGAAGCAGTGTGGCATCGAATGAACGGCGGTAAAGGGTTTCACCACTCAGGAAGAAATTTGCTGCAATGCGCCGAAGAGTCCTCCGGTCATGTCGATCGGTGAATGCTGGGAACTGACCCGTTTGTAGCAAGTGTTTAATGTCTGCGTACCACGGTTTGCCGTCGACAACGTCGATTACATCGCAATGGGCAGGACCCTGAGCAATCTCAAACTCGAGGGGCTCGATGAGATTCTCTTTTGTGATGCTAACCATGGAAGCGAGTGTTGCGAGTGCATCGGCGAACTGGTTCTTCATGCGCGGTGTGTATGTAAATGAGATGTCCTTGAAGTTTTCTGTCAAGTCTTCAAGGTACTCATGATATGGCACCAGTTTTGGATCTTTTGTCTTCCACTGTTTGAGTGTCTGAAAGATTGTGAGCATGGAATCTCCAAACACTTCAAGCTCTTTGACTTTGAGGTCAATTGCCGCCCGCAAGCCGAAGATACATGCCTCATATTTGGCTATGTTGTTGGTGCAAGGGAAGTCAATCTTCGCTGCAACAGGAAAATGACGCCCTTCCGGGGATATCAGCACTGCGCCAATCCCTGATCCGGTGGAATTGACTGCACCATCGAAGAACATCTTCCATCTGGTGATTTCCTCCTCACCACTCATTTGGAGGATTTTTTCGTCTGGGAAGTCAGAGTCGATCGGTGTGTCATCGACAATCGGGAACTCTGCTAGATGATCTGCTATCGCTTGGCCCTTGACTTATGTGCGCGACACATATTCGATGTCGTACTCTGTCAGTTGGCAACGCCATTTTGCTATATTCCTCATGGAGGACGGAGTGCTAAGTAGATATTTCAAAGGATCTGTCTTCGACAGCAGGCGAACAGTATGGTAGAGAGTGTATTGCCGGAGCCTTTGCATGACCCACACAAGTGCGCAACACATTTTCTCTATCTCAGGGTAGTTGGACTCCCGTTCAGTGAACTTTTTGCTTAAATAATAAATGCTCGTTCTGCGTGAGAGGATTCGTCCTTTTGCCCTAACATGCATCCGATGGATTGTCGGCGCAACCGTCAAGTACAAATGAGAGGACGATCAGGTGAAGGTGGACTAACACCGGCGGCTGAATTAGATATGCCTTGATGGTATCAAAGCTTTCTGACACTCATCATCCCATTCGACCACTGCGTTTTTTGCGAAGCAGACGGAAGAGTGGTTGGCACTTATCTGTCAAATTGCAATGAACGCGCGATGTAATTCAGCCGTCCTAAGAAGCTCCTCACTTCGCGCACTGTCGATGGAGGGGGCAATTCCATGATCGCTTTAACTTTGTCAAGGTCGACCTTGATGCCTTCCTCACTAACTATAAACCCTAACAATTTCCCTGACTTGACGCCAAATGTGCATTTTGCTGGGTTAAGTCGGAGTTTGTATTTCTTGAGGCGGTTGAACAATCGTTTGAGGTTAACCAAATGATCTTCTCCTTCTTTGGACTTCGCGATCATGTCGTTGACATAGACCTCGATTTCTTTATGCATCATGTCATGAAAGAGAGTGACCATTGCCCATTGATAGGTTGCCCCGGCATTTTTGAGACCGAAAGGCATGACCTTGTAGCAAAATGTACCCCACATCGTGATGAATGTGGTCTTGACTTTGTCTTCTTCGGCCATCTGAATCTGATTGTATCCAGAGAAACCGTCCATGAAGGAGAATTGTGTGTGGCGCGCTGTATTGTCCACCAAGACATCGATGTGTGGCAGCGAAAAATTATCCTTTGGGCTAGCCCTATTGAGATCTCGGTAGTCGATGCAGACTCTGACTTTCCCATTCTTCTTCTCCACTGGAACAATGTTCGCTACCCATTCAGAGTAATTGCATACCTCCAAGAATCCCGCGTCTACTTGCTTGATGACTTCTTCCTTAATGCATAAGAGAAGGTCAGCTCGTTGACGTCGCAAGTGTTGGCGTTTGGGTGGGAATCTTTCAGTATCGAGTGGGAGGAAATGCTTTACGATTGAGGGGTCTAGGCCTGGCATATCGGCGTAGGACCAAGCGAAGACCTCCTGATACTCTGTCAAGAAGTCGATCATTCGGGCCCTCTGTGCAGGGTCTAGTCCCGTTCCGATTCTAAGGGTGCGTGGTTCTTCTGCGTTGCCTTTGTTGATGTCTTCGGTTGGCTTGACGGAAGTGAGTTGGTGGTTTTCGAGACGATGCAAACTCTCTTCTATCTCGGGCATGCGACCGTCCTCGTCAAGTCCTTCCCCGAAGTATATGGGTAGGGACTTTCCGAGATGTGTTTCGAGTGAATCCGAATCGTTATATCCATGATTTGGATTCGATTGGAGCCTGGACATGAAAGTGAATCGTTTAGAAATTAAAGGTGTTAGAAGCGAGTGCAAGAGAGAGTTTAGGCACAGGAAATCAAAAAAACATGCAGGGATTCTATTAACAAGCCATAACAAAACCCCTCTTCTGTCATGTGGCTTATGGCATTGCCGACATGCAGGTAGCATTATGTATAAAGACCGTCTTACACATCGGCAACTATGGCCCGTAGAGCGGAATTGAAGTCCAGTTGGTAAGCTCCTCATCCTCCTGTACAGGGCGGATATGAACCTTAGAAGATGTCTCCTCAGTGACGTCATATATGGCTGGCAAGCCAAAACGCTTCAACTGCATCCGAAGAGAAGTCATCTGTTTCCGTGATCGAGTTCTCTGAGGTGCCTCCCATGATTTGCGGTGGTGCTGCAAAAACTGTGAGTGGTGGAACCCGGCATGCCCCTATAGAGTTCCCCATAATATGCAGCAAGGCGGTGTAGATGTTTCCACGACGAGCTTGCATGATCTCATGGCAGGAGGGGCGAAAGCCGAGTCCCCTCCTATTGCGGTATTCCTCCATTTCAAATCGGTCGAAGGATTCCCTGTGCACGTGCCCCGAGTCCAGTTCCAGGGACATAATTGTTCTTCAAGAGAACCTTTCCAATCATGCGATCAGTTCGCGATGGACTGACCTCTCCGTAGTCTCTAATTACGGAGATCATGTCGAAAGAATGGATGGGAAGATTCTGATCTTCTCCAATGCTAATATAAGGGATAGCCGTTTCCCTATAGACCGCGTAATCTTCCTCGCCGTTGACAGTGATGAGTTTGCCTTCGGCAAAGAATTTCAACTTCTGGTGCAATGATGAAGGAACGGCGCCGGCGGCGTGAATCCATGGCCTTCCAAGTAGGAGACTAAAAGCATTGGGTATTTCCAGGATCTGGAAGGTAATAGAGAATGAGCAAGGACCCACATCAATTAGGAGATCAATTTCGCCGTTCACCACTCTCTTAGAGCCGTCAAAGGCTCGAACGGTGGTCTTGCTTGCATGAATGCGACTCATGTCCACGTTCATCTGTTTCAACGTGGAGACAGGGCAAACGTTAAGAGCAGAGCCGTTGTCGATCATGACTCGACCAACGACGTGGTTGTTGCACTTGCAAACTATGTGCAATGCCCGCAAGTGTCCTTGTGCTTCCGTGGGAATTTCGTCTTCCGAAAAGGAAATCTGGTTCGAGAAAATAGAGTTCACAGTCTCCTCGATTCTATTCGGTGCAGTATCTTTCGGGACTTGTGCCGCAGTGAGAACTTTCAGCAAAGCGTTCCGATGAGGTTTGGAGTTTAAAAGCAATGCGAGCAACGATATATGAGCTGGTGACTTGCTCATTTGCTCGACCACTTTGTATTCGCTTGCTTTGATCACCTTCATGAAATCTTCGGCTTCTTGATCGGTGACCTTCTTTGTAGAGAATGACATGGCTTTTGGAGCGATTGAGAACTCAGTAGCGGGAGCCTTTCCTTTGTCAACAGGCTCTGGACCCTGATAAACCCGTCCCGAACGCGTGATTCCCATCGCGCTCATCTCCAGTTCTGCACTGGCAACCTTGCTCTCATATGTCCAGGGAACTCGACTATCGTGATAAGGCTCCTTTGCAGGAACTTCTATAACGAACGGGACGGAAGCGAATGCGACTTCTACTGGAGCATAGTTAATGGCAAATGGAGTTGAGGCCTTTTGCGCGTCTTCTTCCTCCTCAATAGCAGCAATGCTAATCATGTTCACAGAAGGTCTTGAACCTGATCCATGATCAGGAAGAGGATTTGCACGGACATTCGGCGGTTTCACCTCATTAAAGGAGATTTGTCTTGCATCAATCATCTCCTGAATTTTATCCCGGAGTCTCCAACAAGTGTCCAGGGTATGACCAGGAGCACCCTGATGAAATTCGCATCGAAGATTCTGGTTATGCATGGACGGATCGAAACGGGGATTTGGTGCTTTGTTTTGATCTTGTCGCCTGCAAGAGAGCTGTCTGAATATGTGAGAGAGGGAAGAGCCGGTAAATTGGTGTATTGCTTGCGTGAACGCGATTAAGCAGCACTGTCTTGTTGAGTTCTAGGAGCTGGGACACGTTGAGCCGGCTGAGGAGGTCTCGAAGCCGGGGGTCTAGCTTGTTGAACTTGAACAGGAGGGTACGGTTGCGGAGGTTGCGACTGGATAACAGTGGGCGGGGTTGAGAAATAAGCTTGCGACGTTTGATGAGGTTGCACATACTGCACGGGATGCGCATATGGCTGAGAAGTCGGTAATGCAGGGGTGTAGTCCACCGACATTGGTGTGTGGAGCTTGATGTCCAGAATTGACGATGCCAATAGTCGCGTCTTTGCCTCTTCTGGATGTTCCGGCAGTTGTTTCTTCGGTGTCTCTCTGTCTTTCTTCCTTGCCGGATCTTCAATTCTTCCTAGCTTAACTCCCATATCCAACTTCTTTCTTGCCTCAATCAGGTCTGAGAAGAGGAAGTATGAGCCAGGAGATGTGAGTAATATGCACCTCTGAGCGTAGAATGAAACAGTTGAACTTGCTGACGCTCAGTGATTGGAGGTATGTGCTTTGCCGCTTTTTTTTCCCCTCCATTCCGTTGCGTATGCTTCGAAAGTTTGACTTTCTTTCATCTCTGCCATGCTAAGATCAAGAAGAGTAGGAGGTGTCTCTGTCTCTGCACAGATTGATACTGGTCGAGGAATTTCTGAGAAATGATCTGTCCATGTAGGGATGTTCGCCGGCTTCACAGGGTCATAAACCAATCTAGCGCCGATCCCTAAGACTGTCTTGGAAAGTCTGGATGACAAATTCCTCGTAATCCCAATACGGAAGCATTTGCTATGGTAGTGACGGAGATGATGCCGGAGGTCTTTGGTCCCATCGTACCTCTTAAAATCTGGAATTTTGATCTTAGGGTAACAACATGCCCGGAAAGAATTCCAGTCACTGTCACCGAAGTCAGGACGGACGTGCCTGCTTTGAGGGTTCGAATGGTTTTCCTCCATTCTCTTCATTCTTTTCTCCTGTTCATTTTCAGGAGAATGTTCGTCGGTAGAACTGCCAGGTGCGGGCACAGTAGGCGTGCCTGGCTCAGTGGGAGGGATATTTAGAGGCGGTGGAGTTTGGTAGGAGAAGCTCATTTGGGTTTGTGGAGCTTGGAAGGAAAAAGGTTCCGAAGCAGGAGCAGGGATTTGTGTGATCGCGACTGGAGGAACCGTCGTGGGTGGAACGGTGTAAATGGGGGATTGAGTAGGTATGGTGGAGCGGCGGCAAAGTGATCATTGCGGGATCTGTTGATAGGAATGCCGCGGGTGGAATGGCACTGATGTAGGAGCCGGTGGTGGTGGCATAGGATCACTGACTGGGGCTGATTGTCGGCACATATGTCATTGCTGGAAAGACATATCTTCGCTATCAGTCACATAAATAGGAGGGTCGATCGTATTCCGATGAACAGTTGTCCTGCGTTCAGGAGGCGGAGTATGGCTCGAGAAGCTCGTTTTTTGATCCCGGAGCATAGCCATGAGCTCCTGCATATTGGTGTTCATGTTGGCAGCCAACTGATTAACGATCCCTGGTAGGAGAAGCTCATTTGGTTTTGGAGCTTGGAAGGAAAAAGGTTCCATAGTGGGAGCAGGACTTGTGTGATCGCGACTGGAGGAACCGTCGGTGGTGGAACGGTGTAAATGGGGGATTGAGTAGGTATGGTGAGCGGCGGCAAGTGATCATTTGCGGGATCTGTTGATAGGAACGCCGCGGGTGGAAATGGCACTGATGTCGGAGCCGGTGGTGGTGGCATAGGATCACTGACTGGGCTGATTGTCGGCACATATTCGTTGCTGGAAAAGACATATCTTCGCTATCAGTCACATAAATAGGAGGGTCAATCGGATTCCGATGAACAGTTGTCCTGCGTTCAGGGGCGGAGTATGGCTCGAGGAAGCTCGGTTTTGATCCCGAAGCATAGCCATGAGCTCTGTCATATTGGGTTCATTGGCAGCCAACTGATTAACGATCCCTTCAAGTGCGGCAAAGCGCACGGGATCGACAACATTGGATGACACCTGTGCAGGAGAAGGGAATGCGTTGGAATAGCACCGAATACGCTTTAAGCTGGAGATGATATCACACGTGTGTCTTCCCGGATGGACTGTGCAGGCATCGGTGGCGCGTCTTGCTCCGAGATAACAGGTTGTTGCTCTTCAGCCATTTTTCCGCGTGCCCGAGTAGGGTATCGATGCGACGCCAGTTGTTAGTACCTATATATGTGTAAGTGTATAAGTGCAATTGTTGTGTGTTAACCATCTTCGAGATGTAAATGACAGTATATAAATGCGTGAGATGTATGAGTTTAAAAAAAACTAATGCCATTACATTAGCTTGATTCGCGTTTCATAATTTACAAAGGCAGTCTGTTCAAAAGAAACATAAACATTAAACCGCCAACTGTTACGACCCGTAGCTGAGTGAGCGCTACGCGGGTTCTGTACAGGCAAAAACGCTCAGTAAATGAGCTCAAGGGTGGAGATCCTGCGCGCTCTTGCCTGCGCTCGATCCAGCGTAGCGTTCAAACGCGCTATCTCCCTGTCTTGGGCCGGCTACGCGTGCACGAGTTTGAACCAACTCGCTCTGAAGCTCTCTGTGATCAGTGAGTTCTGCATGAATATCCACTAGCTCACAGAGAAGACGATCTCGTTCTGCCCTAATAACCTGCAGCTCTGTGCGTGCGACTCCTTGGACTGAGCTCTCTGCATCTGAAATGTCTGCGTGCGATGTCGGCAGTATCCGTGGCATGCGTAGCCGACGAACAGGTGCGAATCCATATGGATGGAACTGCATCACATACGCTGCTGTAGCTGCAAAGCTCGCTCCTCGTCAGTGGGATGTCTGGGAAGTACAATTGCTGGACGATGCGCGTGCTCCATAGCGTCGGACCTCTCTAACCCGTAGAATCCTATCCTGAGTGAAATTGTGGTGTTTGCCCACCTGAAGCGGTGTGAAGTGCGATCTCCTCTATAGGATATCTTGTAGCCCACCGAGTTGTCTGATGACTCGGGATGGAAAGATAATGTGGCTCCCAAATGCTGATTAGGGAAGTCCTATAATCGAAGGACATCCCATGATCATGGGACCGCCAGGATTCCAACGTGTAGTCCTAAAAACTGTGCTGGGGTGAGTTCTTCCATAAACCGCATACAGTCGGTGTAGTTACGGTCGGAGGTCGAACCATGAAGGAACGAGCGATGAGTGATCGCTCGTCGGTGATACATGAAAAAGGATGGAGATAAGCCGAACGGTCTAATGTGTGCTAGAAGCCAATCTGAAGCAGATGTGGAGATCCTCTCATCCACCCCCCGTCGATTCTCTCGTACATAGTCAAGAGACCGAATAGTCTCAGCCAAAACGGCTTCCACATAACTATGGCCTCCTACCACTTGGAGGATGACCTGAGCAAGTGCCCCGTCTGTGAGGTTCGACGAGTACGGGAATAGCATAGTCCCGAAGATGAGTAAAAGAAACCCGTGACAAGCGTCCCGCTGATAAGACTCTCTCTGTGGCATTCAGAGCACGGTCTGTATGAAGTCTATGAGCCATGTGGTCCTAATGCTGTGCTCCCCTCCATACTGCAGCTCGCAATGAACTTCTTCGTTGCGGAGACCTAAAAGGATGGCTAGTCTGTTCTGTATCGTGGCAAACTGGTTAGGCACACCACGATGTCATGAACGGTGTAGACAGCTGAAGAAGTGTCGCATATTCTTCTACTGTAGGGGCTAACTCTGTCCCATGAAAGCTGAAAATGGCTCGCTGAGTGTCCCAAAAACTAATAGCAGTTCTGAGTAGGGTCCAATCAACGGGAGAATCGGCGAGTAATGGTAGGTCTCCTATGAAGAGCCGGAGGAATGCACGGTCTACTGGGCAGAATATGTTCCAAAGGCGAGTAATGTCCGCAGACGGTGTGATGATGATATCCAGCCTAGGACAGGGACGCGGGCGATCCATTCTTACCTAAACGGATAAGATATTAGTTTAATGTTTATAAACAAACTGATGCAATGTCCTAGTTTGTTTTTGAAAATATGCATGCAGGTGCAGAAAATAAATTAGCACAAGTTCTTTACATTATACAACACTCCTTTAGTGAAAACAACAAAAGGCTCGCCTAAAGAAAAACTACGAGCCGACTCAAAGACTCAACTTTTGGGTCGGTGGCGGCGTGAAGGTTATTTGGTCCAGCATGACGGTCCCTGTTTTATGCATGTTTCAGTGTTCTACTGGGAAAACCACTAACTAGGGATGGGGGCTCTCGATTCAAGGGGTCAATTCCTTGAAATCGAGCGAGGATCTTTGGGGGCCAGTTCGGTGGCAGAGCCGACTCGATCCGTTCCCTTACTCGGAACCTCTGACTAACCTAGCTTCCTAAATTGGCACCCGTGGGATTTCAGGCGAGGTACCTAAATCCACTAGAATGATGCAATGCAGTGCAGAAAGTAAAGGTGCATAAAGTAGATAAGCGGAAAATTGCAGGAAGCGGTAAATAAACATGCAAGCAAGCAAACGAATCGAGCCCGAACCCATTAGTATGTCCCCCTGGAGTCGCCAAGCTGTACGGATCCGAATGTGGACTCTCGTCGGGGCCCGCATTGCGCGCTTTTGGATCGCGCGGCTTGGTCGGAACGTCCACCTTCCCGTGGGACGCGCGTCGGACACGCGTGAGAGAAGGAGTCGCCACTTATCATTTTACGACCCCAAGGTCGAGGGCGATAAATTAACCCAGGGTCTAGGGTATGGAACACCTAGTTTGTTGTTAAGCATTGGTCTGTGCGGAACCGGAAAGTCCGTGTTCGGGGTTCATGTTACGTGCGGGCCTATATCCCGCACGCCCTTTCGGTACTCTGGTTTGCTAGGCTTGCATGTTTTATTATTTACCGCGTGAATTAAGCTGCACTCGGCTCGCACGTTTTGACACCGGAGATTCGATGACCAAACGATGTCGTTGAGAAGCCGGGAGAGTAAATCTATATGTATCCGGGAATGGTTCACAATCTTGCGTTACAGTTCATCGAAACATGGTTGAACCCTACTGAACCAGAACCGCGAGATCTTGGATTTACTTGTGTCTGGGCAATCATTAACCGATTCGATTAAAATTCGACTCTCGGACCGTTCGCTCACCGACTGGAATTCTTACAGAATAAATTCACCAAAATATATCCTTACAATGCTCTCAAACAGTAAATACAAATTACAAGGGTCGAATTCCAGTCGTTTGCGTTCGGGTATTATTCCACTCTAACTCAAACGTGAGTTTTAGGGAAAGACCGAAATGAAATTCAATGGACGCCTCACTGATAGGGCTATGGACCTGTACGGACCCGAATGTGGACTCTCGTCGGGGCCGCATCGCGCGCTTTTGGATCGCGCGGCTTGGTCGGAACGTCCACCTTCCCGCGGGGACGCGCGTCGAACACGCGTGAGAGAAGGAGTCGCCACTTATCATTTTACGACCCGAAGGTCGAGGGCGGATAAGTTACCCTGGGTCTAGGGTATGGAACACCTAGTTTTGTTAAGGCATTGATCTGTGCGGAACCGGAAATCCGTGTTCGGGGGTTCATGTTACGTGCGGGCCTATATCCCGCACGCCCTTTCGGTACTCTGGTTTGCTAGGCTTGCATGTTTTATTATTTACCCCGCGTGAATTAAGCTGCACTCGGCTCGCACGTTTTGACACCGGATATTCGATGAACCAAACGATGTCGGTTGAGAAGCCGGGAAAGAAGTAACTATATGTCGGGGAATTGGTTCACAATCTTGCATTACAGTTCATCGAACCATGGAGGTTGAATCCCTGCGTGAACCAGAACCGCGATATCTTGGATTCACTTGTGTCTGGGCAAGCATTAGACCGATTCGATTAATTCGACTCTCGGACCGTTCGCTCACCGACTGGAATTCTTACAGAATAAAATGCACCAAATAGAATCCTTACAATGCTCTCAAAAACAAAAATACAAATTGCAAAAGGGTCGAATTCCAGTCGTTTCGCGTTCGGTTATTATTCCACTCTAACTCACCGTGAGTTTAGGGAAAAGACCGAAGAACTGAAATTCAATGAACGCTCTCACTGAATAGGGCGTTGGACCCTGTGAGTGTTGATTAGGGTGTTGGACCCTGTGCTCGATGATTAGGGCGTTGAACCCTAATATTATTCGGCCTAGGGTCAGGCCCGACCCGCATGGCAAACAGGTGCAGAAAGATACAAGCAACAGGTTAATAACAGACAAAGTGTTTGTTATTGTCTTGTTTACGTGAATTAACAGATTATTAACCCAGGGGTGTTTTTGCAAGCAAATGCCATATGCTAAACAATCAAACATATGCCAATGTTTCAGCATTCGGCTTTGTTTTGAGAACTTGACAAAGAGAGTCAAATCTCAGGTGTGTGAATCGCTTTTACAGTTGTTCTGTATTGTGACACTGAATTACCACTGAATTAACCAAACTCGTGTTTTGACTCTAGATTTGGAATCTAGAATTCCTCCTAACCATTATCTAGTGTTTGGTTAGGTCGAGTGAAAGGTTAATCAACATTTCACAGGTTTTCTGACAAGGATCAACTGTTCTAGTTACCCGAGTCTATGTTAGGATAGCAGAAACTCATCAGTTAGATAAGAAAAGGCTATGCAGATGAACCTGCACCTGAACAGGTAGCCCGTTCTTATCCCGTACTGTAGTGTTTCTGTTATGCTAACCCTAAGGATGTCGCTGGATTGTGAAAAGACGATTTTGCCCTTTATTTGAAAATTGTTTTCAGAAAAAAGGGGAAACATCACAGTGCGGGCCACCTCGGCCTGTAGCCGGTGTCGACCGATTCCCTGGATCATCCAGGGTTGTGCAAGAACCCTGAAAAAGCCAAGAATCGTTGATCTGTCCGGAAGTGATCCAGAAAGATCTTCTGTATCTTGACATGAGTTACCTGGAATCAAGTGAAAACTCAAGTTGAGACACAAAGCCCTTTTTAGACGTCCATGCTACATCGGACCGCGCGTTTCGGGTTTTGAAATTGATAAGTTTAAAAAGGGCACCAACATCCTTTGACGACTCGTCGACGCGAGTTATCAGTTAATGTCCAATTCGGGTAAACTTTATCAGTGTGAAGTGAGTTTAATCGTGTGAGCGTCCCGATTAACCAGTTTGTGGCATTAATGCTTAAGGGTTGTGCCGAATGCATTAATTGTGAAAACGATTCGCGACTCGACGACCAAGACGATTCCATAAGGATCGAGGATAATTTGGTCTAATGACCGAAACTATCCTCATAACCAAATGGACCCGAATGAGTCATCGATACTCGAATCCATGCATGCTTTGTTTAAAAGAGTCTTTACATGATATTTTATATGGGAATCGTAAAGACATTGAAGTAAAACTTCACATCATCCGATCAACAAATTAAACTTGAGATAAGGAATTCATTCTTGACTCAAGGAAGGCCAAGAAGCCCTCGGCTTCATCTTGTGAAGGGTGGCCGAAGGTTCTCATGGCTCTATCCGAGTCACGAACGATTTCCTAATCGTGGTTTAATTATTTCTCGCATGCTCAAACATCGACCGTGATAAATAGCACCCTTTTTTAACAAAAGCCGCGTTATCACGATTTGTTTAGCTCATTCAAACATACAAACATTCACAAACGTGTAATTAAGGAAAAGGATAACATAACACCGGCTTCATGCATGCAATAATGATAAACAAACTCGGAAATTAACTTGAATAGGCTAAGGAGACCGATCTTAACCCGAAAAGAGCAATTTAAATCTCAACCCTCTCCTTTAGAGAATTGGCCGAGACTTAATGTGCCATAATAGGGTCGGGATAGTCTTCTTTATGATGATCCAAGCCCCTTTCCGACATGGTAGCAAGTCCTAAGATAGTGTACGTGTATAATATAACATAAAATTGCATAAAAAATTAAATCTTGTGAATGAAACATGCATGAAAACACCATAATACTCCATAGCCATGCAAAATATAAAAAGTCCTAACTCCTCTAAGTCGAAGTGTTTTACCTAGCCTCGGAATACGAGGAAGAGTCGGGGAAGTGTTTGAGAGTCGGGTGACTCGGTGGAACCCTTAAAAGGGTATTCGGGTGCAAGGATGGACGTGCACGGGCACGGTCGAGCACGGTGACGGGAGCTAGTGGGCACGGACGTGCGCTGGTGACGGCGCGGGCGTGCGCTGGTGACGGGCCGCGGGCGTGCGCTGATGACGGGCGCCGTGCGCTGTGACGGGCGCGGCGTGCGCGGTGACGGGCGCGGGGTGCGCGTATGACGGGCGCGGCGTGCGCGGGTGACGGCTCGGGCGTGCGCGGTGACGGGCGCGGCGTGCGCGGTTGACGGGCTCCGAGCGTTCGCTGTGACGGGCGCGGGCGTGCGCGGGTGACGGCGCGGGGGTGCGCTGGTGACGGGCGCGGGCGTGGCCTCGGTGACGCTGGCTGCGGATGCTTGCTGCGCTCGGTGACGGCCTGGCTGCGCTCGGTGACGCCTGGCTTGGTGACGGGCACTGTTCACCCGAGAGCTCCAACTTCACCCGAAATGATCCAAAATGATAAGCAAACGACTCCAAACTAAAAAACTGGGTTCAGAAATGGAATCCTTGGGTCCGAAACATGTCGTCTATGAAGTTTGAAGAATTTTGGATATAAGTCGGAATAGTGCCCGCTATGGATCCCGACCTAAACTCCAAAGCTATTTGGCTTGATTCTTGATTTTCATGAAGTTCTTTGCTTGCTGCTGGTTCCTAAGGAGTTGAGAGCATTTTCTAGAGGGAGAAACTAGCAAGATGAGGTGTGCTTCATGAATGATTAGCTTAATCACAAATAGGCAATATATATGTGAAGCTAATGAGCAATTAAGCAAAACAAGCACACCATTAAGGGCCTCATTAATGAAGGTCGGTTGCCCTAATGGAGATGAGGATGAATGTCATCCAAGTATCTTGATGAGGAAGAGCCAAGAAGCATTAATGGAGGTGGAGTTAATGGCTTGAGTGTTGACTTGGAAGACCAAAGATATTTTGGGCTAGGTGAGGGCAAGAGAGGAAAGGGGAAAAGGCCGAAAAGTTTGGGGCAAAGGGCGGTTGCCCTTGGGCAGCCCGTGGGTCCCACGGCTTGTGAGGAGAAACCGGGAAAAGACTCGGGTCTCGATTGGTCGCGTATTCGAAGTTCGTGGTTCGAATTGAACGTCGAATTGTCTGTATACGCGTGAAAACGGAGTTAATGAGCCCAAGATTGACATTTTCTATTGAGAAATGTCCCGGATGTGTGTGGGGCTCGGGAGCCGATTTTGCCCATTGCAAGTGATCGGGGCGAAGTTGTCCGCTTCTGACAGCATATCCCGTGTCTGCATCTCATGTTGGTCATTTTGGCATAAGTTGTCAAACCACGTGAACAATCATCCCTTAAGCCGGTAATGCTAACGTGGGGCCGGAGACGTCCTAGGAGGCCGAGACTGGTTTTCTCAAGATGACTTCTGAGTTGCTTGGGCACTCCGGAGATTACTGTAATCTCTGTTTGTCAAGATTAGACCTCCAAGGACTTGAAGAGTGTATCTGAGACCTCTAAAGCACTGTTTGAGAGATCTAGATGAGTTGTGTGAATTATTCCGACGACTCCACATTGAGCCTTAAGAAGGCTAGCATTGTGTAACGTAAGCATTCGGCGTCAAATTTCCCCAAAGAGGACCTCCGGATATGGATTTCCACTGAAAATGGTCATTTCCGCTCTTCGGAGGTTACTCGGGAAACCGCGAAGGGTTTTGCTGTCTGTTTTGCCCAATTGTGAATGTCTGCTAGAGTTTTCTGGGCAATGCAGTATGAACTTCGTTTGCCGTAATTCCATCAGACCCTTCTCCGGCTATGCTCTTCTGAAGAGGGGTATGCTTGTTTTGCCGTTCGGAAGTCATTTGAAGTGTCTGTGTGACTTCCAAAGACAATCTGAAGCGTTGTTCCTACTCTGTGTGCTGATGGGGCATGGCCGCGTCTGATATTTGGAATTAACTTTTCTCCAGGAAACCGGCATTTTTGGACTTCCACTGAAAAGTTGTCTGTATACAGAAAGTTGTTCTGTATAGAACAGATGATTTGCAAAATGCCTTTGGGGACACTCTTCATCTATTTGGCACTGGTGTGGATTTTTGGAGTCCAATATTCACTATCTTCCGATGACCGAGCGAACTATCGGAAAATAGTGCCGTCCGTGTAATACACTGAAAACGCCGGTTTTGGACATTGTTGAGTTCTTTGGTCGCTCTGTTCCCCTTTGGTGACCCCTAGAGTCCTTCTGTCATGTCCATGGGCCATTTGCTCAATTTTGCCAACTTGAGGATGAATAGTGATTTCTTGCTCTGCCGAGCCGTTTTCTGTATTCTGCTCAAGTCGTGGCTTGGGTCATTGCTAATATCATTGTTTGGAATGGTGAGCCAAAATGGGGTGCTGACAGCTTGCCCCTCTTTGACTGCTTGCTCGAGTAGAGGATGCAATCAAAGATTTCAAAAGCACCCCAGTTTGATAGCAATGATCAAAATGGAATTTCCTATATGGCCCTCTCCTTTTTGTTTTGGATATGTAGGATGTTGTACCTAATAAGGGGAATATGGTGAGATGTGCACAATAACATGTAGAGTTCGGAACAAAGCTGAAACAGGCAATTAAAGTCGGGACTGACCCGACGGGGATTGACCCCAATGCAAGAAAAGTAATCGGGACTGACCCGAAGGGTTTGCAATATGCACGAAAAGTAATCGGGACTGACCCGAAGGGGACTGACCCCAATGCAGGAAAAGTAGTCGGGACTGACCCGAAGGGGACTGACCCCAATGCAGAAAAGTAGTCGGACTGACCCGAAGGGGACTGACCCCAATGCAGGAAAAGTAGTCGGGACTGACCCGAAGGTTTGCAATATGCACGGGGCGCATACCGAATGAACTGCATGGTTCAAAGGCGCCTACCCGGTGGACTTGCGAGATGCACGAGCGCTTGCTCGCGAGTTTGCAATATGCACGGGGCGCATACCGAATGAACTGCATGGTTCAAAGGCGCCTACCCGGTGGACTTGCGATGTGCACTGCAATCCTGAGAGGGTGCACGCTAATGAAAATGCATTGCGGAAATAAATGTGCACTGCGGTCCTGAGAGGGTGCACGCTAATGAAATGCATTTGCGGAAATAAATGTGCACTGCAGTCCTGAGAGGGTGCACGCTAATGAAAGTGCATTGCGGAAATAAATGTGCACTGCAGTCCTGAGAGGGTGCACGCTAATGAAAGTGCATTGCGGAAATAAATGTGCATTGCAGTCCTGAGGGGCACGCTAATGAAAATGCATTGCGGAAATAAATGTGCACTGCGGTCCTGAGAGGGTGCACGCTAATGAAAGTGCATTGCGGAAATAAATGTGCACTGCAGTCCTGAGAGGGTGCACGCTAATGAAAATGCATTGCGGAAATAAATGTGCACTGCGGTCCTGAGAGGGTGCACGCTAATGAAAGTGCATTGCGGAAATAAATGTGCACTGCGTCCTGAGAGGGTGCACGCTAATGAAAGTGCATTGCGGAAATAAATGTGCACTGCAGTCCTGAGAGGGTGCACGCTAATGAAAGTGCATTGCAGAAATAAATGTGTGAGAAGTAAATGCAAACACTGGGGAGTGGTGTGAGGTGTGGAAGGAATCATTGTGTTCCTTCCCTCGTTGATTTCGTCCATGTCGCAATCAATGCTGTGGTGGGACGTTTCATTGCTCGCCAACTGATTGCGATGTAACTGAGTGCCTGGAGTGTTGTCCTGAAGGTCTCTCTTCGGATTTAGACTGTAGCTTTGGCATAAGACAGACATGCATTCGTCAAAAAGAAACTCTTTTCGGGGTTCAAATCCTGCTTCCTGCAACTAGAATCAAAAGGGCTAATAGTGGTTGTCAATCCTACTCTATAGCCATAATGAAGATGTATCAAGAAGTCTGAATAATAATGCTTTGGGGATTTGAACATGATGACCATTTAAGGGGTGGTCGTCTCCCACTAGATTGTGACTCGACAAAAGGCTTATATTTACAGAATGGGCTTGACCCGTAGAATTTGCATTAAGGAAAATGGAGGGATTTTGGGATCCTCCATATCAAGGATACGACGATTCGACTGCATGTCGAAACGTGTCTTGTGCTGTGAGAGTCAAAGAGAGTTTGCTTGCATCGGAGACTGCCAAACTACTACTTGTTGTCGCTTCACACTGAGTGTAGTTGTTACTTCATAGTCGAGCTGCCGAAGGCCCCTAACTTTTGCCTAGGTCGCAAGATGCGTGACGACCTAGCGGGGTATTCTTTTAGACTCTTTTCTCATTTAGAGCTCACCTTTTGCTATGACCGTCCCAATTGGTTTGGTCATACCTCTCGGTTCCTCTAACTTTTGCCTAGAGCGCCTTTTCGGGTTTTCACTCTAGCGAGGATTTCGCTTTGTACTCTCCTTTTGCCACGATTCCCCTTTTTCGGGATTTTAAAACCGTGCCCCTCATTCCCTAATTTTTGCCTAGGCCGCCTCAAAGAGGTTTTCAACCTAGCGGGAGATTTACTATTTTTCTCTCAGGACAAGTTCAGAGAAAGGGAAAAAGGCAGAAGCGGGGAGTGTATTAATAAGCGGAAATGAAATGCTGGGAGATTGTACATGCGAAGAAAGTAAAGAAATGTAAATGTGCATTTGAGGAAAACATCCACGTGGAATGAGAGAAAACTATCATGGATAGTATTTCTTGAGTGTATCAGCATTGACCGGAAGAGCATTCTCGTTCCCATCCATATCATTGAGAATGATTGCCCCACCGTCAAAGACTTCTTTAACAATGAAGGGACCGTCGTATTTGTAAGCGAATTTGCCCCTGGAATCAGGGGCAATATGCAGAACCTTTCGCAGGACGAGGTCGCCGGGGCTGAACTCGCGGGGACGAACTTTCTTGTTAAAAGCTCGGGCCATTCTTTGCTGATAGCACTGACCGTGGCAAAGTGCTGTTAGCCGCTTCTCATCAATGAGATTGAGCTGTTCGTAGCGTTGCTTTGCCCACTCTGCTTCCTTGCTTCCTTGAGCTTGGACTCGGCAAGGATCCTCATAGAGGGAATCTCTACTTCGATTGGAAGAACTGCTTCCATGCCGTAGACCAAAGAGTATGGGGTTGATCCAGTGGACGAGCGGATAGAAGTCCGATACGCCAAGAGTGCGAATGGGAGCATCTCGTGCCAGTCTCTGTAATTAACTGTCATCTTTTCGATGATCTTCTTTATTTCTTGTTTGCTGCCTCTACTGCAAGTTCATTTGTGGACGATACGGAGAGGAGTTGCGGTGTAGAATCTTGAACTGTGCACAGAGCTCATCGATGAGCTTATTGTTCAAATTCTTGGCGTTGTCTGTGACAAGTGTCGCAGGGACCCCGTAACGTGCAATGATGTCACGTCTGAGGAAGCGTGCCACGGTCTTTGCAGTGACTGATGCAAGAGTGATAGCTTCGATCCATTTGGTGAAGTAGTCGATAGCTACCAATATGTACAAGTGCCCATTGGATGCTTTGGGGTTAATAGGACCAATCACGTCCATGCCCCACATTGAAAAGGGCCACGGAGCAGCCATTGGATGCAGCTCATTGGGTGGTGCTCTGATCTGATTTGCGTAAACTTGACACAAGTGACAGTGCCTGACATGTTTGACGCAGTCAGTCTCCATGGTGGACCAGAAGTACCCAAGTCGCATGAGCTTCTTTGCTAGCATGAGCCCGTTCATATGAGGTCCGCAATTTCCCTCGTGCACTTCTTCCATGAGGCGTTGTGCCTCATTCTCATCAACACACCGAAGCAGTGTGGCATCGAAAGAACGGCGGTAAAGGATTTCACCGCTCAGGAAGAAATTTGCTGCAATGCGCCGAAGAGTCCTCCGGTCATGTCGATCGGTGAATGCTGGGATGCTGGACTGACCCGTTTGTAGCAAGTGTTTAATGTCTGCGTACCACGGCTTGCCGTCGATAGCGTCGATTACATCGCAATGGGCAGGACCCTGAGCAATCTCAAATTCGAGGGGCTCGATGAGATTCTCTTTTGTAATGCTAACCATGGAAGCGAGTGTTGCGAGTGCATCAGCGAACTGGTTCTTCATGCGTGGTGTGTATGTAAATGAGATGTCCTTGAAGTTTTCTGTCAAGTCTTCAAGGTACTCATGATATGGCACCAGTTTTGGATCTTTCGTCTTCCATTGTTTGAGTGTCTGAAAGATTGTGAGCATGGAATCTCCAAACACTTCAAGCTCCTTGACTTTGAGGTCGATTGCCGCCTGCAAGCCGAGGATACATGCCTCATATTCGGCTATGTTGTTGGTGCAGGGGAAATCAATCTTCGCTGCAACAGGAAAATGGCGCCCTTCCGGGGATATCAGCACTGCGCCAATCCCTGATCCGGTGGAATTAACTGCACCATCGAAGTACATCTTCCATCTGGTGGTTTCCTCCTCCTCACCACTCATTTGGAGGATTTTTTCGTCGGGAAATCAGAGTCGATCGGTGTGTCATCGACAATCGGGAATTCTGCTAAATGATCTGCTATCGCTTGGCCCTTGACTGATGTGCGCGACACATATTCGATGTCGTACTCCGTCAGTTGGCAACGCCATTTTGCTATGTTCCTCATGGAGGACGGAGTACTAAGCAGATATTTCAAAGGATCTGTCTTCGACAGCAGGCGAACAGTATGGTAGAGAGTGTATTGCCGGAGTCTCTGCATGACCCACACAAGTGCGCAACACATTTTCTCTATCTCAGGGTAGTTGGACTCCCCTTCAGTGAACTTTTTGCTCAAATAATAAATGGCTCGCTCTGCGTGAGAGGACTCGTCCTTTTGTCCTAACATGCATCCGATGGATTGTCGGCGCACCGTCAAGTACAAAATGAGAGGACGATCAGGTGAAGGTGGAACTAACACCGGCGGCTGACTTAAATATGCCTTGATGGTATCAAAAGCTTTCTGACACTCATCATCCCATTCGACCGCTGCATTCTTGCGAAGCAAACGGAAGAGTGGTTGGCACTTGTCTGTCAAATTTGCGATGAAACGCGCGATGTAATTCAGCCGTCCTAAGAAGCTCCTCACTTCGCGCACTGTCGATGGAGGGGGCAATTCCATGATCGCTTTATTTGTCAGGGTCGACCTTGATGCCTTCCTCACTTATAAACCCTAACAATGACTTGACGCCAAATGTGCATTTTGGGTTAAGTCGGAGTTTGTATTTCTTGAGGCGGTCGAACAATCGTTTGAGGTTAACCAAATGATCTTCTCCTTCTTTGGACTTCGCGATCATGTCGTCTACATAGACCTCGATCTCTTTATGCATCATGTCATGAAAGAGAGTGACCATTGCTCGTTGATAGGTTGCCCCGGCATTTTTGAGACCGAAAGGCATGACCTTGTAGCAAAATGTACCCCACATCGTGATGAATGTGGTCTTGACTTTGTCTTCTTCGGCCATCTGAATCTGATTGTATCCAGAGAAACCGTCCATGAAGGAGAATTGTGAGTGGCGTGCTGTATTGTCCACCAAGACATCGATGTGTGGCAGCGGAAAATTATCCTTTGGGCTAGCCCTATTGAGATCTCGGTAGTCGATGCAGACTCTGACTTTCCCATTTTTCTTTTCCACTGGAACAATGTTCGCTACCCATTCAGAGTAATTGCATACCTCCAGGAATCCCGCGTCTACTTGCTTGATGACTTCTTCCTTAATGCGTAAGAGAAGGTCAGCTCTTTGACGTCGCAAGTGTTGGCGTTTGGGTGGGAATCTTTCAGTATCGAGTGGGAGGAAATGCTTTACGATTGAGGGGTCTAGGCCTGGCATATCGGCGTAGGACCAAGCGAAGACCTCCTGGTACTCTGTCAAGAAGTCGATCATTCGGGTCCTCTGTGCAGAGTCGAGTCCTATTCCGATTCTAAGGGTGCGTGGTTCGCCTGCATTGCCTACGTTGATGTCTTCGGTTGGCTCAACGGAAGTGAGTTGGTGGTTTTCGAGACGATGCAAACTCTCTTCTATCTCGGGCACGCGACCATCCTCGTCAAGTCCTTCCCCGAAGTATATGGGTAGGGACTTTCCGAGATGTGTTTCGAGTGAATCCGAATCGTTATATCCATGATTTGGATTCGATTGGAGCCTGGACATGAAAGTGAATTGTCTTAGAAATTAAAGATGTTAGAAGCGAGTGCAAGAGAGAATTTAGGGACAGGAAATCAAAAACATGCAGGGATTCTATTAACAAGCCATAACAAAAACCCCTCTTCTGTCATGTGGCTTATGGCATTGCCGACATGCAGGTAGCATTATGTATAAAGACCGTCTTACACATCGGCAACTATGGCCGAGTAGAGCGGGATTGAAGTCCAGTTGGTAAGCTCCTCATCCTCCTGTGCAGGACGGATATGAACCTTAGAAGATGTCTCCTCAATGACGGCATGTATGGCTGGCAAAGCCAAAAACGCTTCAACCGCATCCGAAGA
This sequence comes from Punica granatum, assembly GCF_007655135.1. Taxonomy (NCBI): domain Eukaryota; kingdom Viridiplantae; phylum Streptophyta; class Magnoliopsida; order Myrtales; family Lythraceae; genus Punica; species Punica granatum. The sequence continues at coordinate 19,711,663 of NC_045131.1, forward strand.
GAAGTCATCTGTTTCAGTGATTGGGTTCTCTGAGGTGTCTCCCATGATTTGTGGTGGTGCTGCAAAAAACTGTGAGAGTGGTGGAAATGGCATGCCCCTATAGAGCTTCCCATAATGTGCAGCAAGGTGGTGTAGATGTTTTCCGCGACGGGCTTGTGTGACCTCATGGCAGGAAGGGCGAAAGCCGAGTCCCCTCCTATTGCGGTATTCCTCCATTTCGATTGGTCGAAGGATTCCCTGTGCGCGTGCCCCGAGTCCAGTTCCAGGGACATAATTGTTCTTCAAGAGAACCTTTCCAATCATGCGATCAGTTCGCGATGGACTAACCTCTCCGTAGTCTCGAATTACGGAGATCATGTCAAAAGAATGGAAAGGGAGATTCTGATCTTCTCCAATGCTGATATAAGGGATGGCCGTTTCTTTATAGACCGCGTAATCTTCCTCGCCGTTGACAGTGATGAGTTTGCCTTCGGCAAAGATTTTAACTTCTGGTGCAATGATGAAGGAACGGCGCGGCGGCGTGAATCCATGGTCTTCCAAGTAGGAGACTAAAAGCATTGGGTATTTCCAAGATCTGGAAGGTAATAGAGAATGAGCAAGGACCCACCTCGATTAGGAGATCAATTTCACCGTTCACCACTCTCTTAGAGCCGTCAAAGGCTCGAACGGTGGTCTTGCTTGCACGAATGTGACTCATGTCCACGTTCATCTGTTTCAACGTGGAGACGGGGCAAACGTTAAGAGCAGAGCCGTTGTCGATCATGACTCGACCAACGATGTGGTTGTTGCACTTGCAAACTATGTGCAACGCCCGCAAATGTGCTTGTCCTTCCGTGGGAATTTCGTCTTCCGAAAAGGAAATCTGATTTGAGAAAATAGAATTCACCGTCTCCTCAATTCTATTCGGTGCAGTATCTTTCGGGACTTGTGCCGCGGTGAGAACTTTCAGCAAAGCGTTCCGATGAGGTTCGGAGTTCAAAAGCAATGCGAGCAATGATATATGAGCTGGTGACTTGCTCATTTGCTCGATCACTTTGTACTCGCTTGCTTTGATCACCTTCATGAAGTCTTCGGCTTCTTGATCGGTGACCTTCTTTGTAGAGAATGACACGGCTTTTGGAGCGATTGAGGATTCAGTAGCAAGAGCCTTTCCTTTGTCAATATGCTCTGGACCCTGATATACTCGTCCCGAACGCGTGATTCCCATCGTGCTCATCTTCAATTCTGCACTGGCAACCTCGCTCTCGTATGTCCAGGGAACTCGACTATCGTGATAAGGCTCCTTTGCAGGAACTTCTATAACGAACGGGGCGGGAGCGAATGCGAGTTCTACTGGAGCATAGTTAATAGCAAATGGAATTGAGGGCTTTCGCGCATCTTCTTCCTCCTCAATAGCAGCAATGCTAATCATGTTCACAGAAGGTCCTGCACCTGATCCATGATCCGGAAGAGGATTTGCACGGACATTTGGCGGCTTCACCTCATTAAAGGAGATTTGTCTTGCATCAATCATCTCCTGAATTTTATCCCGGAGTCTCCAACAAGTGTCCAGGGTATGACCAGGAGCACCCCGATGAAATTCGCATCGAAGATTCTGGTTCTGCATGGACGGATCGAAACGAGGATTTGGTGCTTCCGTTTTGATCTTGTCGCCTGCAAGGAGCTGTCTGAATATGTAAGAGGGAGGAGCCGGCAAATTGGTGTATTGCTTGCGTGAACGCGGTTGAGCAGTATTGTCTTGTTGAGTTCTAGGAGCTGGGACACGTTGAGCCGGCTGAGGAGGCCTCGAAGTCGGGGGTCTAACTGGTTGAACTTGAACAGAAGGGTACGGTTGCGGAGGTTGCGACTGGATAACAGTGGGCGGGGTTGAGAAGTAAGCTTGCGGCGTTTGATGAGGTTGCATATACTGCACGGGATGCGCATATGGCTGAGAAATCGGTAATGCAGGGGCGTAGTCCACCGACATTGGGTGTGGAGCTTGATGTCCAGGATTGACGATGCCGATAGTCGCGTTTTTGCCTCTTCTGGATGTTCCGGCAGTTTGTTTCTTCGGTGTCTCTCTGTCTTTATTCCTTGCCGGATCTTCAATTCTTCCTAACTTAACTCCCATATCCAACTTCTTTCCTGCCTCAATCAGGTCTGAGAAAGAGGAAGTATGAGCCAGGAGATGTGAATAATACGCGCCTCTGAGCGTAGAATGAAACAGTTGAACTTGCTGACGCTCAGTGATTGGAGGTATATGCTTTGCCGCTTTTCCCCTCCATTCCGTTGCGTATGCTTCGAAAGTTTGACTTTCTTTCATCTCTGCCATGCTAAGATCAAGAAGAGTAGGAGGTGTCTCTGCACAGAATCGGTATTGGTCGAGGAATTTCTGAGAGAGATCTGTCCATGTAGAGATGTCGCCGGCTTTCAGGGTCATAAACCAATCTAGCGCTGATCCCGTAAGACTGTCTTGGAAAGTCTGGACGACAAATTCCTCATAATCCCAATACGGAAGCATTTTGCTATGGTAGTGACGGAGATGATGCCGAGGGTCTTTGGTCCCGTCGTACCTCTTGAAATCTGGAATTTTGATCTTAGGGGGTAACAACATGCCTGGAAAGAGATTCCAGTCACTGTCGCTGAAGTCATGACGGGACGTGCCTGCTTGGAGGGTTCGAATGGTTTCCTCCATTCTCTTCATTCTTTTCTCCTGTTCATTTTCAGGAGGAATGTTCGTCGGTAGAATTGCAGGTGCGGCATGAGTAGGTGTGCCAGGCTCAGTGGGAGGAATATTTAGAGGCGGTGGAGTTTGGTAGGAGAAGCTCATTTGGGTTTGTGGAGCTTGGAATGAAAAAGGTTCCATAGTGGGAGCAGGGACTTGTGTGATCGCGACTGGAGGAACCGTCGGTGGTGGAACGGTGTAAATGGGGGATTGAGTAGGTATGGTGAGCGGCGGCAAAGTGATCATTGCGGGATCTGTTGATAGGAACGCCGCGGGTGGAAATGGCACTGATGTCGGAGCCGGTGGTGGTGGCATAGGATCACTGACTGGAGTGATTGTCGGCACATATGTCGTTGCTGGAAAAGACATATCTTCGCTATCAGTCACATAAATAGGAGGGTCAATCGGATTCCGATGAACAGTTGTCCTGCGTTCAGGAGACGGAGTATGGCTTGAGGAAGCTCGGTTTTGATCCCGAAGCATTGCCATGAGCTCTGTCATATTGGTGTTCATATTGGCAGCCAACTGATTAACGATCCCTTCAAGTGCGGCAAAGCGCACGGGATCGACAACATTGGGTGACACTTGTGCAGGAGAAGGGAAGTGCGTTGGAATAGCACCGGAATACGTTGTAGGTGCTGGAGATGATATCACACGTGTATCTTCCGGGATGGACTGTGCAGGCATCGGTGGCGCGTCTCGCTCCGAGATAACAGGTTGTTGCTCTTCAGCCATTTTTCCGCGTGCCCGAGTAGGGTATCGATGCGACGCCAGTTGTTAATACCTATATATGTGTAAGTGTATAAGTGCAATTGTTATGTGTTAACCATCTTCTAGATGTAAATGACAGTATATAAATGCATGAGATGTATGAGTTTAAAAACACTAATGCCATTACATCAGCTTGATTCGCGTTTCATAATTTACAAAGGCAGTCTGTTCAAAAGGAAACATAAACATTAAACCGCCAACTGTTACGACCCGTAGCTGAGTGAGCGCTACGCGAATTCTGTACAGGCAAAAACGCTCAGTAAATGAGCTCAAGGGTGGGAGATCCTGCGCGCTCTTGCCTGCGCTAGATCCAGCGTAGCGTTCAAACGCGCTATCTCCCTGTCTTGGCCGGCTACGCGTGCACGAGTTTGAACCAACTCGCTCTGAAGCTCTCTGTGATCAGTGAGTTCTGCGCGAATATCCACTAGCTCACAGCGAAGACGATCTCGTTCTGCCCTAATAACCTGCAGCTCTGTGCGTGCGACTCCTTGACTTGAGCTCTCTGCATCCGAAATGTCTGCGTGCGATGTTGGCAGTATCCGTGGCATGCGTAGTCGACGAACAGGTGCGAATCCATATGGATGGAACTGCATCACATACGCTGCTGTAGCTGCAAAAGCTCGCTCCTCGTCAGTGGGATGTTCTGGAAAGTACAATTGCTGGACGATGCGCGTGCTCCATAAGCGTCGGACCTCTCTAACTCGTAGAATCCTATCCGGGAGTGAAATTGTGGTGTTTGACCATCTGAAGCAGTGTGAAGTGCGATCTGCTTCTATAGGCATATCTTGTAGCCCGCCGAGTTGTCTGATGACTCGGGATGGAAAGATAAGTGTGCTCCCCAAATGACTGATTAAGGGAAGTCCTATAATCGAAGGACATCCCATGATCATGGGACCGCCAGGATTCCAACGTGTAGTCCATAAAAACTGTGCTGGGGTGAGCTCCTCCATAAACTGCATCCAGTCGGTGTAGTTACGGTCGGAAGGTCGAAACACATGAAGTAAGCGAGCGATGAGTGATCGCTCGTCGGTGATACATGAAAAAGGATGAGATAAGCCGAACGGCCTGAGGTGTGCGAGAAGCCAAATCTGAAGCAAATGTGGAGATCCTCTCATCCTGCCCCGTCGATTCTCTCGTACATAGTCAAGAGACCGAATGGTCTCAGCCAAAACGGCTTCCACATAACTATGGCCTCCTACCACTTGGAGGATGACTTGAGCAAGTGCCCCGTCTGTGAGGTTCGACGAGTACGGGAATAGCATGGTTCCGAAGATGAGTAAAAGAAATCCGTGACAAGCGTCGCGCTGATAAGACTCTCCTGTGGCATTCAAAGCACTGGTCTGTATGAAGTCTATGAGCCATGTGGTCCTAATGCTGTGCTCCCCTCCATACTGAAGCTCGCAATAAACTTCTTCGTTGCGGAGACCTAAAAGGACGGCTAGTCTTTTCTGTATCGTGGCAAACGGGTTGGGCACCACGATGTCATGAACCGGTGTAGACAGCTGAAGAAGCGTCGCATATTCCTCTACTGTAGGTGCTAACTCTGTCCCATGGAAGCTGAAAACGGCTCGCTGAGTATCCCAAAAACTAATGGCAGTTCTGAGTAGGGTCCAATCAATGGGAGAATCGGCGAGCAATGGTAGGTCTCCTATGAAGAGCCGGAGGAATGCGCGGTCTACTGGGCGGAATATGTTCCAAAGGCGAGTAATGTCCGCTGACGGTGTGATGATGACATCCAGCCTAGGACAGGGACGCGGGCGATCCATTCTTACCTAAATGGATAAGATATTGGTTTAATGTTTATAAACAAACTGATGTAATGTCCTAGTTTGTTTTGGAAATATGCATGCAGGTACAGAAAATAAATTATAGCACGAGTTCTTTACATTATACAACACTCTCTTAGTGAAAACAACAAAAGGCTCGCCTAAAAAAGAAAACTACGAGCCGACTCAAAGACTCAACTTTTGGGTCGGTAGGCTGCGTGAAGGTTATTTTTGGCCCAGCATGACGGTCCCTGTTTATGCATGGTTTCAGTGCTCTACTGGGAAAACCACTAACTAGGGATGGGGGCCCTCGATTCAAGGGTGTCAATTCCTTGAAATCGAGCGAGGATCTTTGGGGGCCGGTTCGGTGGCGGAGCCGACTCGATCCGTTCCCTTACTCGGAACCTCTGACTAACCTAGCTTCCTAAATTGGCGCCCGTGGGATTTCAGGCGAGGTACCTAAATCCACTAGTATGATGCAATGCAAGTGCGGAAAGTAAAGGTGCATAAAGTAGATAAGCGGAAAATTGTAGAAAGCGGTAAATGAACATGCAAGCAAACAAACGGGATCGAGCCTGAACCCACTAAGTATGTCCCCAGTGGAGTCGCCAAGCTGTACGGACCCGAATGTGGACTCTCGTCGGGGCCCGCATCGCGCGCTTTTGGATCGCGCGGCTTGGTCGGAACGTCCACCTTCCCGCGGGGACGCGCGTCGGACACGCGTGAGAGAAGGAGTCGCCACTTATCATTTTACGACCCGAAGGTCGAGGGCGGATAAGTTACCCTGGGTCTAGGGGTATGGAACACCTAGTTTGTTGTTAAGGCATTGATCTGTGCGGAACCGGAAAATCCGTGTTCGGGGGTTCATGTTACGTGCGGGCCTATATCCCGCACGCCCTTTCGGTACTCTGGTTTGCTAGGCTTGCATGTTTTATTATTTACCGCGTGAATTAAGCTGCACTCGGCTCGCACGTTTTGACACCGGATATTCGATGAACCAAACGATGTCGGTTGAGAAGCCGGGAAAGAAGTAAATCTATATGTCGGGGAATTGGTTCACAATCTTGCATTACAGTTCATCGAACCATGGAGGTTGAATCCCTGCGTGAACCAGAACCGCGATATCTTGGATTCACTTGTGTCTGGGCAAGCATTAGACCGATTCGATTAATTCGACTCTCGGACCGTTCGCTCACCGACTGGAATTCTTACAGAATAAAATGCACCAAATAGAATCCTTACAATGCTCTCAAAAACAATAAATACAAATTGCAAAAGGGTCGAATTCCAGTCGTTTCGCGTTCGGTTATTATTCCACTCTAACTCACCGTGAGTTTAGGGAAAAGACCGAAGAACTGAAATTCAATGAACGCTCTCACTGAATAGGGCGTTGGACCCTGTGAGTGTTGATTAGGGTGTTGGACCCTGTGCTCGATGATTAGGGCGTTGAACCCTAATATTATTCGGCCTAGGGGTCAGGCCCGACCCGCATGGCAAACAGGTAGAAAGATAACAAGCAACAGGTTAATAACAGACAAAGTGTTTGTTATTGTCTTGTTTACGTGAATTAACAGATTATTAACCCAGGGGTGTTTTTGCAAGCAAATGCCATATGCTAAACAATCAAACATATGCCAATGTTTCAGCATTCGGCTTTGTTTTGAGAACTTGACAAAGAGAGTCAAATCTCTGGTGTGTGAATCGCTTTTACAGTTGTTCTGTATTGTGACACTGAATTACCACTGAATTAACCAAACTCGTGTTTTGACTCTAGATTTGGAATCTAGAATTCCTCCTAACCATTATCTAGTGTTTGGTTAGGTCGAGTGAAAGGTTAATCAACATTTCACAGGTTTTCTGACAAGGATCAACTGTTCTAGTTACCCGAGTCTATGTTAGGATAGCAGAAACTCATCAGTTAGATAAGAAAAGGCTATGCAGATGAACCTGCACCTGAACAGGTAGCCCGTTCTTATCCCGTACTGTAGTGTTTCTGTTATGCTAACCCTAAGGATGTCGCTGGATTGTGAAAAGACGATTTTGCCCTTTATTTGAAAATTGTTTTCAGAAAAAGGGGAAACATCACAGTGCGGGCCACCTCGGCCTGTAGCCGGTGTCGACCGATTCCCTGGATCATCCAGGGTTATGCAAGAACCCTGAAAAAGCCAAAGAATCGGTTGATCTGTCCGGAAGTGATCCAGAAAGATCTTCTGTATCTTGACATGAGTTACCTGGAATCAAGTGAAAACTCAAGTTGAGACACAAAAGCCCTTTTTAGACGTCCATGCTACATCGGACCGCGCGTTTCGGGTTTTGAAATTGATAAGTTTAAAAAGGGCACCAACATCCTTTGACGACTCGTCGACGCGAGTTATCAGTTAATGTCCAATTCGGGTAAACTTTATCAGTGTGAAGTGAGTTTAATCGTGTGAGCGTCCCGATTAACCAGTTTGTGGCATTAATGCTTAAGGGTTGTGCCGAATGCATTAATTGTGAAAACGATTCGCGACTCGACGACCAAGACGATTCCATAAGGATCGAGGATAATTTGGTCTAATGACCGAAACTATCCTCATAACCAAATGGACCCGAATGAGTCATCGATACTCGAATCCATGCATGCTTTGTTTAAAAGAGTCTTTACATGATATTTTAATATGGGAATCGTAAAGACATTGAAGTAAAACTTCACATCATCCGATCAACAAATTAAACTTGAGATAAGGAATTCATTCTTGACTCAAGGAAGGCCAAGAAGCCCTCGGCTTCATCTTGTGAAGGGTGGCCGAAGGTTCTCATGGCTCTATCCGAGTCACGAACGATTTCCTAATCGTGGTTTAATTATTTCTCGCATGCTCAAACATCGACCGTGATAAATAGCACCCTTTTTTAACAAAAGCCGGCGTTATCACGATTTGTTTAGCTCATTCAAACATACAAACATTCACAAACGTGTTAATTAAGGAAAAGGATAACATAACACCGGCTTCATGCATGCAATAATGATAAACAAACTCGGAAATTAACTTGAATAGGCTAAGGAGACCGATCTTAACCCGAAAAGAGCAATTTAAATCTCAACCCTCTCCTTTAGAGAATTGGCCGAGACTTAATGTGCCATAATAGGGTCGGGATAGTCTTCTTTATGATGATCCAAGCCCCTTTCCGACATGGTAGCAAGTCCTAAGATAGTGTACGTGTATAATATAACATAAAATTGCATAAAAATTAAATCTTGTGAATGAAACATGCATGAAAACACCATAATACTCCATAGCCATGCAAAAATATAAAAAGTCCTAACTCCTCTAAGTCGAAAGTGTTTTACCTAGCCTCGGAATACGAGGAAAGAGTCGGGGAAGTGTTTGAGAGTCGGGTGACTCGGTGGAACCCTTAAAAGGGTATTCGGGTGCAAGGATGGACGTGCACGGGCACGGTCGAGCACGGTGACGGGAGCTAGTGGGCACGGACGTGCGCTGGTGACGGGCGCGGGCGTGCGCTGGTGACGGCGCGGGCGTGCGCTGATGACGGGCGCGGCGTGCGCTGATGACGGGCGCGGGCGTGCGCGGGTGACGGCGCGGGCGTGCGCGGATGACGGGCGCGGCGTGCGCGGGTGACGGGCGCGGGCGTGCGCGGATGACGGGCGGGCGTGTGCGGGTGACGGGCTCGGCGTGCGCTGGTGACGGGCGCGGGCGTGCGCGGGTGACGGGCGGCGGCGCGGTGACGGGCGCGGCGTGCGCGGTGACGGGCGCGGGCGTGCGCTGGTGACGGGCGCGTGCGCTGGTGACGGGCGGGCGTGCGCGGTGACGCCTGCGCGATGCTGGCTGCTGCGCTCGGTGACGCCTGGCTGCGGATGCTGGCTGCGCTCGGTGACGCCTGGCTGCGCTCGGTGACGCCTGGTGACGGGCACTGTTCACCCGAGAGCTCCAACTTCACCCGAAATGATCCAAAATGATAAGCAAACGACTCCAAACTAAAAAACTGGGTTCAGAAATGGAATCCTTGGGTCCGAAACATGTCGTCTATGAAGTTTGAAGAATTTTGGATATAAGTCGGAATAGTGCCCGCTATGGATCCCGACCTAAACTCCAAAGCTATTTGGCTTGATTCTTGATTTTCATGAAGTTCTTTGCTTGCTGCTGGTTCCTAAGGAGTTGAGAGCATTTTCTAGAGGGAGAAACTAGCAAGATGAGGTGTGCTTCATGAATGATTAGCTTAATCACAAATAGGCAATATATATGTGAAGCTAATGAGCAATTAAGCAAAACAAAGCACCATTAAGGGCCTCATTAATGAAGGTCGGTTGCCCTAATGGAGATGAGGATGAATGTCATCCAAGTATCTTGATGAGGAAGAGCCAAGAAGCATTAATGGAGGTGGAGTTAATGGCTTGAGTGTTGACTTGGAAGACCAAAGATATTTTGGGCTAGGTGAGGGCAAGAGAGGAAAGGGGAAAAGGCCGAAAAGTTTGGGGCAAAGGGCGGTTGCCCTTGGGCAGCCCGTGGGTCCCACGGCTTGTGAGGAGAAACCGGGAAAAGACTCGGGTCTCGATTGGTCGCGTATTCGAAGTTCGTGGTTCGAATTGAACGTCGAATTGTCTGTATACGCGTGAAAACGGAGTTAATGAGCCCAAGATTGACATTTTCTATTGAGAAATGTCCCGGATGTGTGTGGGGCTCGGGAGCCGATTTTTCCCATTGCAAGTGATCGGGGCGAAGTTGTCCGCTTCTGACAGCATATCCCGTGTCTGCATCTCATGTTGGTCATTTTGGCATAAGTTGTCAAACCACGTGAACAATCATCCCTTAAGCCGGTAATGCTAACGTGGGGCCGGAGACGTCCTAGGAGGCCGAGACTGGTTTTCTCAAGATGACTTCTGAGTTGCTTGGGCACTCCGGAGATTACTGTAATCTCTGTTTGTCAAGATTAGACCTCCAAGGACTTGAAGAGTGTATCTGAGACCTCTAAAGCACTGTTTGAGAGATCTAGATGAGTTGTGTGAATTATTCCGACGACTCCACATTGAGCCTTAAGAAGGCTAGCATTGTGTAACGTAAGCATTCGGCGACAAATTTCCCCAAAGAGGACCTCCGGATATGGATTTCCACTGAAAATGGTCATTTCCGCTCTTCGGAGGTTACTCGGGAAACCGCGAAGGGTTTTGCTGTCTGTTTTGCCCAATTGTGAATGTCTGCTAGAGTTTTCTGGGCAATGCAGTATGAACTTCGTTTGCCGTAATTCCATCAGACCCTTCTCCGGCTATGCTCTTCTGAAGAGGGGTATGCTTGTTTTGCCGTTCGGAAGTCATTTGAAGTGTCTGTGTGACTTCCAAAAGACAATCTGAAGCGTTGTTCCTACTCTGTGTGCTGATGGGGCATGGCCGCGTCTGATATTTGGAATTAACTTTTCTCCAGGAAACCGGCATTTTTGGACTTCCACTGAAAAGTTGTCTGTATACAGAAAGTTGTTCTGTATAGAACAGATGATTTGCAAAATGCCTTTGGGGACACTCTTCATCTATTTGGCACTGGTGTGGATTTTTGGAGTCCAATATTCACTATCTTCCGATGACCGAGCGAACTATCGGAAAATAGTGCCGTCCGTGTAATACACTGAAAACGCCTGTTTTGGACATTGTTGAGTTCTTTGGTCGCTCTGTTCCCCTTTGGTGACCCCTAGAGTCCTTCTGTCATGTCCATGGGCCATTTGCTCAATTTTGCCAACTTGAGGATGAATAGTGATTTCTTGCTCTGCCGAGCCGTTTTCTGTATTCTGCTCAAGTCGTGGCTTGGGTCATTGCTAATATCATTGTTTGGAATGGTGAGCCAAAATGGGGTGCTGACAGGACCCTGTGAGTGTTGATTAGGGTGTTGGACCTTGTGCTCGATGTGCGCACCCGAATTTAATCTCGTCGGGGCACGCATGCGCGCGCCTAAGCAAACGCGGCTTGGGAGTATCCACCTTCCCGGGGACGCGCGACGGACGCACGTGAGAAGGAGTCGCCACTTGCCATTTTACGACCCGAAGGTCGAGGGCCGGCAAGTTACCCGGGTCTAGGGGTACGGGGTACACCTAAATGCTAAGGCAATGGTCGTACGGAACCGGAATTCCGGATTCGGGGGTTCTGTTACGTGCGGGCCTATATCCCGCACGCCCTTTCGGTACTCTAGCTTGCTAGGCTTGCCGTTTTGTTTATTTACCGCGTGATTTAAGATCGCACTTGGCTCGCTCGTTTTGACACCGTAAAATCGATGAATCGATTGAGTTGGGCCAAGAATCCGAAGGATAAGTAGGCTTGTGAGTCAAGGGATCGGTTCGCTATCTTAGCGTTACAGTTCTTCGGACCGTGATGGTCGATTCCCTGCGCGAACCGAGACCATGATTGTTCAAACTTGCTCATCCCTTGGCGACGATAGACCAACTTAATCGACTCGACACTCGGACCTCCTGCCCACCAATCGGAATCCTTACAAGTACACGAATGAATATACAAATAAAATCCTCACAATGTACGCTCGAATAAATACAGAATACAACTGAATGAAATAAATGGATTCCGATCGGCTTGCATTGGGTCAATATTCCGCTCCGGCTCACCATGTAGTTTGAATAACCGATAAACAAATTAAGGCAACGCGGGCTCAAGGAGCCGGGGGTCGGGTCCGATTGAACCGGTGGTTTGCAGGAGAACCGATTAGTTCCCACTGTAACCGTCAGACCAATCGAGCTCCCGGGTGATATCTAAACACGTTTCACGCGCTCAATCCGAATCCGCCTTCCACATAGGCCGTATTCGGAGTGTGACGGTGAATCGAGGCTAGATCCCATTCCGCACTCGGGTTGCACGCGCTCGGTGAACTAGGAGGCGTTGGACCTCGTGTTCGGTAGTTTGGGGCATCGGACCCTGTGTAACACGTAACCTATGGGCTCGGGCCCGAATCGCGATAAATCATCATATGCGAAGACAAAACAGAAGAAAACTGATAAAACTGACACAATACAGACAACAACCGACAATCGTCGGTGAATACAGACAAGTGGTGTATTAAGTCGAATGTACGTGACTTAATCAGTTATTACCCGTGGTTGATTGGCAAACAATGCATCTAACCTAGGCAAACATAGAGGGCGGGCTAGGATAAGATTCTAAGCCGATTACATGTGTGTGTTTGTTTTATGACTCTTATTCAGTTAAGTGTCACTGCGGTTTCACTGAATTAGCTAAACTCGTGTTTTGACTCCATATTGGAATCTAATATTCCACCTATCCATTATCTAATGTTTATTTAAGTCAAGTACATGATTAATCCGGTTGTTCGTATCTTGTAACTGAAATAAAATGATCCCCACTGAATCTACAATAGGAAGAAGGAAACACCGAAGACGAACGAAATGGGCCACACGAATGAAACTCGTACCCGAACGGGTTGCCCTTTTTCATTCATAGTTCTAGGTGTTTCCAACTCCCTAAACCTAAGGTATCGGTGAATCACGGAATGACGATTATGCCCTTGGATGATAAAATCGTGGTGTTCGTATACAAATTGGAGATCGTGTTGCACGAAGGAGTCTAAGGAGGACTCTCGTACCCCGACTCGGGCCGCCTCAAATTGGGCCCGGACTCGAGTCACGGCACGTGAGTATTCCCTAGACATCAATTCTATTCGTGTTACGCATCTCGGTATTTTGAAATTGTGAATTTTATTGGAAAAGGGCATTCACGCCATTCCGTAAATCATCGATGCGTTTTACCAATTAAGGATCAATTAACCCGATTATTTAGTCCATGTGACTTAGTTAACCGAATGATGCGCATCCCGTTTTCCCATTTGTGAAATCCTTCAGTGATTATTGATTCACGTTGCAATTACGGTTCCGACGTGCGACGTCCGGATCTAGCAAGCCTAATAAATAATAATCATGTAGAATATGATTAAAGGGGAATATGATAAAAAGAAACAATTCCAAGGGTCGTCTTCGGAAGGACGGAAAGACCAAACGAGACTCCAAGGAATGGAAGGAGGGCTCGGCCATCCCCAAATGTGATCGGCCGAACACTCCTTGACCCGGTTCGAATCTCGATGGGTCTTTCGTGTCATTCCTAGCCGATCATTGCATGCATCAAACAATCCGCACATGAGAAAGATGTACATTTCCCTAAATCGGGACTAACACGATCACGGTTTACATGAATAAACACACAAAGCATACAACGAGTCATATTTATGGAATTAACGAATGAACTTAATTTATTTCATGGCGGTCTTAGTGATATTACATGGGAAATACACGGCATCAAGGAGAAAGAAGAGCCTTAGGGGTTCGGTTAGGCCAAGGAGCCTCACGGGTCACCCATCGCAAGGGTATGGCCGTGAGCCCCTTAGACATAACCGAACCATCTAAGGGCTCTCCCTCCTAGATTCCGAGCCATTCCCTTCGATAGACACCTCTTAGCCACGGTTAGGACCTTCCCGAACGTGGAGATGGTCTAATCCGAGAGAATGAAGCGGTTATGGACTCGAAGGAGCCAAGGAGGCTCACGGCCCATCACCTATGAGGCTCGGCCGGGAGGTTCCGTGGCTCCATCGAGTCTATATCCGTTTCATTCCCCTAGATTCGGACCACATCACGTATACATGCACGTTTACACGATCATATAGACGTAGAATAACAAGATGGAATACGTACGTTGCATGAGGATGCATGGCAAGTTCGGATCTAAAAGAAAAATGAAATCTTGCATGCACACCGACTTTTAAAACGTATAAACACTTCATACAAGTAAAGATAGAAAGTCCTAACTCTTCTAAGTTGTAAAGGGATGTTACCTAGCCTCGTGCACGAGGAAAAGAGTCGGGGAAGTGGTCTTTGAGAGTCGGAAGACTCGGTTAGGGCGAAGGGCAGTAGGCGACCCGGGTAGGCGCAGCTGCGGCAACCGCGGGAAAACGGCTTGGCACGCTCGCTCCGACCACGGAACGGTGCAAGGTCGGGCTCGTTGGACTCCTAAGAGGCAGATCTAGGTGGGCACGGAAAGCTCCGAGCGTGCCGAACCCTGAATAAGTCGGAAATGATGAGAGAAGTTCCAGTGAAAACACAGAAAACTGGTTAGCGAAAATGGGCCAAACGGAGGTCGTGCACGGTTGGTCGGCCCTCGGATCGTGACCACCTCTTCACGAGAGAGGGTGAGGGTTGTGAGGAACCCTTTAAATGTGATGGCACGACTCTCCGAGGTCGTGGGATGAAATGGCACGCCGTGAGTGTTCGGTGCGCGCGGTGAGGGTCTCGGGACCCGATTGCAATTTCGGCTGGAACGGGGTCTTGGGGACCTCAAATCGAAAATCCAAGTCCGGAAATGGACTTAGGGGGTAGGAAATATGTAGGCTATGAAGTTTGAGAATTTTTGGGTTAAGTCGGGTCGGGTGGTTACCGGAATACCGGGTGGTTTTCCGGCGATTTTAGCCGGTTTCGGCCTTGGCACGGGGTGGACGGAAGTGAGGGGATGGGCTGAGGTTTGAGAGAGTTCTTGAGAGAGATTGGCTTGAGAGAGAGTGAAATTCAAGAAGTCATTAAGTCTAATGGTGCAAGGGCTTATAAAGGGATGACTAATGGCTTGATTGAGGGAATTTAATTGCGGTTAAGGGGGACCCTAATGTGGCTGCCGAAATTGGAGGGACGATTAGGGAGGGGTTTGTGTCTTGTAGAGTGTAGGGGAAGCAAGAGGGGTGATGGGTGTGATGGATGGATGGTGGGAAGTGATGGATGGATGGAGGGAGGTGATGGATGGGAGGAAAATTCAAAATGTGTGGTGGGGAGCTTGTTGGAGCCGACGGTGGGGAGAGGCTTGAGCCGCGGCTTGGGCTGTCCAATCCGAGCCGAGGGTTGAACCGTGGCTTGGGGTTGAGCCGCGGCTTGATGGCTTGGCTTGGCTTGGCTGTGGGTACCATCCGATTAGGCGAAAAGCCGGCAAACGCTTGAGACTTGATTGAGCTTGCATCCGATCTCCGATGTCCAATTAATTTGAAGATTTGGAATGCTTGAACTACGAGGATTTGAATGAGTCCAATATCGCCATACGTCGTGTGAACGAGCGTTCAGGCGACATGGCGCCCCGGGAGTCGATTTTGCCCTGTTTGGACGTTCGGAGTGGAATTTAACACCCCTTGACCTCCGATTGATCTCTGTGCCTTCTTGCATTCGTTTTGGCGATCCTTTTGCCTCGTGGGGGATCGTTGGCCCGTTGTCCTCGGTCGGGGACCGTTGGGCCGGGAAGGCCTAGGGACTTCGATCGGGATTCTCTCAGTGTGCCCTGAATGCTTTGAGGTGCCCGGGGATTATCGTGAGGTACTCAGAGATCGTCGTGGTCTCTGTTTTCCGTGGAAATTCCCGAAGGCTCGCCGGGAGACGTTCATGACCACTGAGACGCACTTCGGGAGATCGAGTCGAGTTCCGGAAGGTTGTCTGAAGCTTGTTCCCCGGCCCTGGTGGTCCCTGGGTGCCTGTAGGCCCGTTTTGAAGGGCCGTTCGCTTGTCGGTGGAGTGAACCCCGGGAGCTATGTCAGAAAAGGCGTCGGTGGGGGATCGGGGTGTCCCGGCTTAAGCAGGATGTCCCGAAAATGCGCCCGGACGCGTCATTGGTCACTTTGGCACTGAGGGGGATTTTTGAACCCCCATATCGGACACCTTTCGGTGCTTCGGTGACTCAATGAAGAATAGTGCCACAGTGCCAGCTCTGCCGTTTTCGGGGTTCTTTGTCCGTTCGTTCTTCCGAAAGCTTTCCTTTGCTTTTCTCAGTGACCTAGCTCTTCTCCTGTTACTCATGACCTCGTGCCCGCATATTTGCCTCTGATTGCCGGGCGATGAATAGTGTCCCGGGCTTCGGTCGGGAATCCTCGTGTGGGAAGCCGGTGGACCAAAATGGGGTGCTGACAGCTTGCCCCTCTTTGGTTGCATGCTCGGTTAGAGGATGTAGCCAAAGACCATAATAAGCATCCCCTTTTTGGGCCCGGCGACAGTTCTGATACCGTTCCCTCCCCGCTGCTGCTCGTACCTTACTTGGACGTGTCGGGACATTGCGCCGGAAGTTGAGATTGGGACGGACCCGAAGGAAAAACGGGATAGATCCGAAAGAAAGCAGGATAAACCTGAACATGGAATTTAAACGCCGGGATGGACCCGAGGGGCCAGGATAGACCTGAACAGGAATTTAAAAGCCGGGATGGACCCGAGGGGCCAGGATAGACCTGAACTGGAATTTAAAAGCCGGGATGGACCCGAGGGGCCAGGATAGACCTGAACAGGAATTTAAAAGCCGGGATGGACCCGAGGGGCCAAGATAGACCTGAACAGAAATTTAAAAGCCGGGATGGACCCAAGGGGCCAGGATAGACCTGAACAGAAATTTAAAAGCCGGGATGGACCCGAGGGGCCAGGATAGACCTGAACTGGGATTTAAAAGTCGGGATGGACCCGAGGGGCCAGGATAGACCTGAACAGAAATTTAAAAGCCGGGATGGACCCGAGGGGCCAGGATAGACCTGAACTGGAATTTAAAAGCCGGGAGGGACCCGAGGGGCCAGGATAGACCTGAACTGGAATTTAAAAGCCGGGACGGACCCGAGGGGCCAGGATAGACCTGAACTGGAATTTAAAAGCCGGGACGGACCCGAGGGGCCAGGATAGACCTGAACTGGAATTTAAAAGCCGGGACGGACCCGAGGGGCCAGGATAGACCTGAACTGGAATTTAAAAGCCGGGACGGACCCGAGGGGCCAGGATAGACCTGAACTGGAATTTAAAAGCCGGGATGGACCCGAGGGGCCAGGATAGACCTGAACTGGAATTTAAAAGCCGGGACGGACCCGAGGGGCCAGGATAGACCTGAACAGGAATTTAAAAGCCGGGATGGACCCGAGGGGCCAGGATAGACCTGAACTGGAATTTAAAAGCCGGGATGGACCCGAGGGGCCAGGATAAACCTGAACTGGAATTTAAAAGTCGGGATGGACCCGAGACAGGGATTTGAAATTTGGAATTCATGTAGAGCGCTGTGTGATACGGCTTGCTTGGCGGTTGGATTCGGATTGCTCTGTGCGTGACGACTAATGATGACCTCTTAACACTTGTCCTTTTCTGAACATTGTTGGTTGGGGTGGTGCGGTGCATCCCTCGACGATTTCCAAGTCTTCGAGAACACGTTTCGCCGCGTGAGGCAAACGTGAGTCCGTCGGCGGGGAGCGTCCCCTGGGGTTCCTGATCGCACCTGTACATGGAAAAGAGAAGTCTACAAAAGGATGTCAGCCGCGTGAAATCGTCTAGACTACGACGCGTAAAGGAATCTATGTAAAGATGTGTTGGGGCATGATATTGGTGGCCATTTGGAGGGCGGCCGCGTCCCTATTGAGGAATAGCTTTTCTGAGACGGATAACCCGTAGAATTATGTACATAAAGGTAATGGGAGGGATCTTCTGGGATCCTCCAAGTCAAGGATACGTTGATTCGACCCCCATTTCGAAGCGGGCCTCGAGCTCGGAGAATTGAAGAGAGTTTGCTTGCGTCGGGGAGTGCCGAACCACTACTCGGTGTAGCTCCACAGGGAGAGTGTCGCTCTTCTTTCGTGGTCAAGCCGACATTTCCCCCTAACTTTTGCCTAGGCCGCGGGATGCGCAACAGCCTAGCGGGGTATTTTATTTAATTTCTCTCACATGAATGCTCACCTTTTGCTACGATTCCCCACGTTTGGGTGGGATCGTACCCCTCGAGTCCTCTAACTTTTGCCTAGGCCGCCTCAAAGAGGTTTTCGACCTAGCGAGGGAGTGATTTATGCTCTCCTTTTGCCGCGACCCCCCCTTTGCGGGATTTTAAGTCGTGCCACTCGTTCCCTAGTTTTTGCCTAGGCCGCCTCAAAGAGGTTTTCGACCTAGCGGGAAAACTTATTTTTCTCTCAAGAAAGCTTAGTGTTGGACAGATGATGGGAATTGAAACTCATCCACGGAAATAGAAATGTCTTACAATGAAAGGGGCACGGAGCCCGGAGGATAAAGAATATACAAGTGTTCACGGATAATACTTCTTAATGGCGTCAGCATTGACAGGAAGGGCATTTTCAGTGCCGTCCATGTCGCTCAAGATGACCGCTCCTCCGGAGAAAACCTCTTTGACGACAAAAGGGCCATCGTATTTGTACGAGAACTTCCCTCGAGAGTCTGGCGTGACGTGTAGGACTTTCCTTAAGACGAGGTCGCCGGGGTTGAAATCGCGGTGGCGGACTCTTGCGTTGAAGGCTCGAGCCATTCTTTGTTGATAGCACTGTCCGTGGCATAGCGCTTTCAGCCTCTTCTCATCAATGAAATTTAACTGTTCGTACCGCTGCTTTGCCCATTCCGCTTCTTCGAGCTCGGCCTCGGCAAGAATCCTCATGGAAGGGATCTCTACTTCGATTGGGAGCACGGCCTCCATGCCATAGACTAGTGAGTACGGGGTGGCCCCGGTTGAGGTCCGTATGGACGTACGGTACGCCAAGAGTGCATAGGGGAGCATCTCGTGCCAATCCTTATAGTTCACCGTCATTTTTTCGATGATCTTTTTGATGTTCTTATTCGCCGCTTCCACCGCACCGTTCATTTGGGGACGGTACGGGGTGGAATTGCGGTGCCGGATTTTGAATTGTGCACAAAGCTCGTCGATGACCTTGTTGTTCAGGTTCTTGGCGTTGTCTGTGATGATTGTCGCAGGGACCCCGTATCGGGCAATGACGTCGCGTTTGAGAAAACGGGCCACGGCCTTTGCGGTGACTGACGCAAGAGTGACGGCTTCGATCCACTTGGTAAAGTAATCAATTGCCACCAAAATGAACATGTGACCGTTGGACGCTTTGGGGTTGATCGGGCCGATCACATCCATTCCCCACATTGAAAAAGGCCATGGCGCCGTCATGGGGCGCAATTCGTTGGGCGGCGCTTTGATCTGATCGGCGTAAACTTGACATCGGTGACAATGTCTGACATGCTTCACACAATCAGTCTCCATGGTGGACCAATAATAGCCCAGGCGCATGATCTTCTTAGCGAGCATGAGACCGTTCATATGAGGTCCACAGTTTCCCCCGTGCACTTCCTCCATGAGACGCCGCGATTCGTGTTCGTCGATGCACCGGAGGAGTGTGGAGTCGAAGGAACGGCGGTAGAGTATCTCGCCGCTCAAGAAGTAGTGTATCGCGAGGCGTCTGAGAGTCTTGCGATCGCGGCGGTCGGCGAATGGGGGGTATTGGCCGGTTCGCAGAAGGTTCTTGATGTCTTCGTACCACGGCTTCGCCTCGGATGCTCCAATCGAATTGCAGTGCGCCGGTCCTTCGGCTATCTCAATCTCGAGGGGCTCGATAAGGTTCTCCTTCGTGATGCTCACCATGGAGGCGAGCGTTGCAAGCGCGTCCGCGAATTGATTTGTCATGCGCGGAGTGTAGGTGAACGAGACGTCCTCGAAGTTCTCGGTTAACTTCTCGAGGTATTCGTGATACGGCACTAGCTTCGCGTCTTTCGTCTTCCATTGCCCCAGCGTCTGGAAGATAGTGAGCATGGAGTCACCGAACACTTCGAGCTCTTTTACTTTGAAATCAATCGCCGCTTGGAGGCCGAGGATACATGCCTCGTACTCAGCCACATTATTGGTGCAGGGAAAGTCGATCTTTGCCGCTACCGGGTAATAGCGCCCGTCCGGGGATATCAGTACCGCGCCGATGCCTGATCCCGTGGAATTGACAGCACCGTCGAAATACATCTTCCATCCCGGCTCCTCTCCCTCGTCGTCTACTCGGAGGATTCCCTCATCCGGGAAGTCGGGGTTTATGGGTGTGTGGTCTTCAATTGGGAATTCTGCTAAATGATCCGCGATCGCTTGCCCCTTGACCGAAGTGCGGGACACGTACTCGATATCGTATTCCGTCAATTGACAGCGCCATTTGGCGAGGTTGCGTGTGGAGGAGGGACTGTCGAGCAAATATTTCAGGGGATCCGCCTTTGATAGCAAGCGGACCGTGTGATAAAGCGTGTATTGTCGGAGCCTTTGCATGACCCACACCAACGCACAGCACATCTTCTCGATTTCCGGATAATTTGACTCTCCATCGGTGAACTTTTTGCTCAGATAGTAGATCGCGCGTTCCGTGTGCGTGGACTCCTCCTCCTGTCCCAGCATGCATCCTAATGATTGACGACGCACCGTTAGGTAGAGTACGAGGGGACGGCCTGGTGTAGGCGGGACCAATACCGGCGGTTGGACCAGGTATGCCTTGATGGTGTCAAAGGCCTTCTGACATTCTTCGTCCCATTCGATCGCCGCGTTCTTGCGGAGCAAGCGAAAGAGTGGTTGGCATTTGTCTGTCAAGTTCGCAATGAATCGTGCGATGTAATTCAGCCGCCCCAAGAAGCCTCGTATTTCGCGGACCGAAGATGGCGGAGGAAGCTCCTTGATCGCCTTGACTTTATCGGGATCTACTTCGATGCCGCGCTCGCTGACCACGAATCCTAGTAATTTTCCCGATCGAGCGCCGAACGTGCATTTTGCCGGATTGAGCCGAAGCTTGTACTCCTTTAAGCGGTCGAAGAGACGCTTCAGGTTAATGAGGTGGTCCTCTCCCACTTTGGACTTGGCAATCATGTCGTCGACGTAGACTTCGACCTCCTTGTGCATCATGTCGTGGAACAACGTGACCATAGCCCTCTGATAAGTTGCCCCGGCGTTCTTCAGGCCGAAAGGCATGACGCGATAACAAAAGGTCCCCCACATGGTAGTGAATGTCGTCTTGACCTTGTCTTCCTCGGCCATCCGAATTTGATTGTATCCGGAGAAGCCGTCCATGAAAGAAAACTGAGAGTGGCGCGCCGTATTGTCAACTAGTATGTCGATGTGGGGCAAGGGAAAATTGTCCTTGGGGCTAGCCTTATTGAGGTCCCGATAGTCGACGCAGACTCGAACCCTTCCATCTTTCTTCTCCACCGGCACGATGTTTGCCACCCATTCGGAGTAGTTGCAGACCTCGAAAAAGCCCGCGTTGATCTGTTTGACGACCTCCTCCTTGATGCGGAGAAGGAGGCTTGCCCGTTGCCGTCGCAATTGTTGCCGCTTGGGCGGGAACTTCTCGGTGTCTAGCGGGAGGAAGTGCTTTACTATTGACGGGTCTAGCCCCGGCATGTCAGCGTAGGACCAAGCAAAAACTTCTTGATACATGGTCAGGAAATCGATCATTCGGACCCGTTGTGTTGGGTCGAGACTTGTACCGATCTTTAGGATGCGGGGCTCCTCTTGAGTACCCACATTGATCTCTTCTGTCGGCTCAAGCGAGGTGAGTTGGCGATCCTCGAGGCGGCGCAAACTCTCTTCCATCTCAGGCACTAGACTGTCTTCGTCGAGCCCTTCTCCGAAGTATATGGGTCCGGGCTCTCCGAGACATTCTTCGAATGGGTTCGAATCGACGCGTCAGGATTTGGATTCGAGTGGAGCCTGGAAATTTTAGAGAATCGTCTTAGAAAATTTCATAGTGTTGTGAGGTGGAGAATAGGAGGGAGAAAGAATGCAAGGGAATTCAAAAAAAGCGTGAGAGATTTCATTGATGTTGTGAACAAAGAGCCATAATAGAAACCCCTTTTCCGTCGTGTGGCGCATGGCTATGCCGACACGCGGGAACATCTTATACGTAGATAAGCCTTACACATCGGCAATCACAGCCGAGTAGCGCGGGACTGAAGTCCAGTTGTCCAGCTCCTCATTTTCCTGCGCCAAGCGAATGTGAACCCCTGAAGGAATCTCCTCGGTGACGGCGTACACGGCTGACGGAGTGGCAGAAGTGTCGTCGGAGTCTGAGGAAGGGCCGTCAAGGGTGCCTCCTATGATGCGTGAAGGCCCGGGGAAGAAACGAGATAATGGGGGGACTGGAGTGCCCCTGTTGAGTCTCCCGTAGTATGCGGCAAGGCGATGAAGGTGGTTGCCCTTGCGGGCCTCGATGATCTCATGACAGGAGGGGCGAAAGCCGAGTCCCCTCCTGTGTTTATATTCCTCGATCTCGATGGGGCGGTTGATCCCTTGTCCGCGTGCCCCAAGGCCGGTGCCGGGAATATAATTGTTGCGCAGGAGAAACTTCCCTATCATGCGATCGGCGCGGGACGGTCCGCTCTCTCCGTAGTCCCGGATGACGGAGATGGTCTCGAACGAGTGGAACGGGAGGTTTTCATCGTCCCCAACGCTGATGTAAGGCACCGCCGTCTCCTTGTAGATGGCGTAATCCTCCTCCCCTTTCACCGTGATGAGCTTCTCTTCAACGATGAACTTTAGCCGTTGGTGCAGAGAAGAGGGGACGGCGCCAGCCGAGTGGATCCAAGGCCTCCCGAGCAACAGGCTGAACGCGTTCGGGATGTCGAGCACCTGGAACGTGATGCTGAACGAGCACGGGCCAACGTCTATGAGGAGGTCGATCTCCCCGTTCACCTCCCTGCGAGAGCCATCAAAGGCTCGGACCGCCGTCTTGCTTGGGCGGACTCGGTTAAGATCCACGTTCATCTGTTTGAGGGTGGTCACCGGGCAGACATTGAGGGCGGACCCGTTGTCAATCATGACCCGGCCGATGATGTAATTGTTGCACTTACAGACAATGTGCAATGCCCGTGAATGTGACCAACCCTCGGACGGGAGTTCATCGTCCGAGAACGAGATAGTGTTGGAGAAGATGGACCCGATCGTCTCCTCTATCCTGTTAGGGGGCGTTTCCTTCGGCACTTGCGCCGCGGTCAGTACCCGGAGGAGGGCCTCTCGGTGAGGTTCCGAGCCGAGGAGGAGGGCAAGCAATGAGATGTGGGCCGGGGATTTGGCCATTTGCTCGACCACCTTGTATTCGCTCGCCTTCACGATCTTCATGAAAGCTTCGGCTTCCTCCTCGGTCACCTTCTTGGACGGGAAGGGTGATCTTTCAGGAGTCGCCCCGTCTCCAACAGCGGGTGCTTTCCCTTTGTCCTTGGCCGTCGGGTTCTCGTATACTCGTCCCGAGCGTGTCAGCCCCATGACACTGAATTGCTGCTCAACGCTCCCGATGCTTCCTTCGTAGGCCCAGGGGACCTTGTTGTCTGAATACGGCTCCCGAGCGGGGACGTCAACGACGAATGGAACCGGTGAGGCCGCATGTCCCGTGAACCCGACCGTGAGTTCTTCGGGAGTGTAATTGATTACAAAGGGAGGGGGGCTCCTTTGCGCTTCTTCGTCCTTCTCCGAGACGCATACAGAGATCATGTTGATGGATGGTCCCAAATTCGGCCTATGGTCCGGGAGGGGGTTGGCTTGCACGTTTGGAGGTCTGATGGCGTTGAAAGTGAGTCGGTTGCTGTCGATCCTCCTCTGAATTTCGTCCGTCAACCTCCAACAATTGTCGAGGGTGTGCCCCGATGCGCCCTGATGGTATTCGCAGCGTTTGGATTGGTCCTGGATGGACGGGTCGAAGTTCGGACCCGGGGATATCGGTTGAATCTGATCTCCTGCCAAAAGTTGTCGATATATGTGAGAGAGAGGAGCAGGCAGCGGCGAGTATTGCTTGCGGGGTCGGCTCGGTGCACCGCCGGCCTGTTGACCCTGCGAAGCGGGGTTCTGTTGCGTCGGTGGAGGAGTTCTCGACACCGGGGGCCTGGGTTGAGAGGGTTGAGCGGGGGCGGGCGTAAAGTGGTCATATGACTGTGAGGTTGTCGACGGTGGGATCGGCGGGGCCGAATAGTAGATCGATTGAAGTTGATGCTGCGGAGGTGGGGGAAAGTAGGTGGGAGCGGTGGTCGGTGCGGTTGTGAGATTCACCGGATATTGTTGTGGCGCCTGACGTGCCGTGTTGACGGCGTTGACCGAGACCTCCTTCGCTCTCCTCCCGGTGGAAGATGACGGCGTCGCGGGAGCCTTCTTTGACGACTCCTCTCCCTTGTTGGCGGGGTCCTCCATTCTTCCGAGCTTGATCCCTAAATCCAGCTTTTTCCCGGCCTCGATGAGGTCGGAGAACGATGAAGTGTGCGCCAACAGGTGTGAATAGTACACTCCTCTCAGCGTGGAGTGGAACAGTTGGATCTGTTGTGCTTCGCTGATCGGGGGAATGTGCTTCGCGGCTTGGGCACGCCACTTGGCGGCATACTCCTCAAACCTTTGGCCCCGCGCCATTTCTTTCGTGCTTAGCTCCAGCAGGGTGGGGGGCGTTTCTGCACAATACCGGTACTGGTCGGTGAACTTCCGGGAGAGGTCCTCCCACGTTGGGATGTCTTCGGCCTTCAGTGACATGAACCAATCGAGGGCCGATCCTGACAGGCTATCCTGGAAGGAGTGGATGACGAACTCCTCGTATTCCCAAAACTGCAGCATCTTCCCTCGGTAATGGCGGAGGTGGTGGCGCGGATCCGTCGTGCCTTCATAGGTCTTGAACTCTGGAACCTTGAACTTCGGGGGCAGACGCATGCCCGGGAATAGGCTACAGTTACCGTAAAGGGCGTCGGGACGAGCGTCGTTCGCTTGCAGGGCCCGTATCGTTTCCTCCATTCGCTTCAGCCTACGCTCTTGTTCGGCGTCGGCCTCGGGGAAGAAGTGCATTGGTGAGGCGAATTGGGCCGCATGGGTCGGAGTGCCCGGTTCGTGGAAGGTGGTGTTTATGGGGGGCGGTACGTGGTAGGAAGGGCCGACGTGAGGCTGCAGAGTCGGATAAGGAGGGAGCTCCGTGGCTTGAGGATGAGTTGGAGCAGGTGCGGTGGTTGCCGGGAAAACCGTCGGCGGGGGCGCCGTGTAGATCATAGCCGGAGCAGGTATGGAAACAGGTGGAGGTGCAGACAGGATGTGCTCTGCGGACAGGAAGGCAGCCGGTGGAAGAGGGACTACCGAAGGGGCCGGCGGTGGCGGAAATTGACTTGTGAAGGGGTGGGCCGTGGACGTATACAGCGTTGGTGGTGCGGGAGCTTCAACGTTCTCCGGGGCTTGGGTCGGTGGAGCCCACGGGGTTGGATCGACTGTTGGTCCCGGTCCCGGGGGAGGAGTAGAACTCGAGGAGGCCCGGTTAGGTCCTCTGAGCAAGGCGAGCAATTCCGCCATATTAGTGGCCATTTGGTTGACCGTGCCCTCGAGGGCCGCAATGCGGGCTTGGTCATTGGTGGCGGCGGATGTTGGTGAGGCCGGTGGGAGAGGCGCCCCTGAAGGTGCCGGGGGTGGGAGATGCGTTGGAAGGGCGCCGGAGTATGCCGGGAGTACGCCCGCAGGAGTAAGAGGTGGTAGAGCGTGTGTCTGCGGTGGTTGAGAGAGAGTCGGGACCGAAGGGTTGACTTCTTCGGAAATATCGACGTGATCTCCTTCCGCCATCCTGAGACGTTGACGAGTCGGGTAGCGGTGTGACGCCAGTGGTAATCACCTAGATTCCAAGAATGTGTAAGGACATACACCAATATCTCAAATGATAAGTGCGGAATTAAGTAAAGTGACAAAATGTATGGGATGCATGAGCTTTAAAAACACTAATGTCATTACATTGATTAGTTCCAGGTTCCATGGTTTTCACAAAATAGAACAATCGGGAGAAAAGAAAGGAACATAAACATAAAGCCGACATCCCTTTGCGCTCGGTGGCCGCTTGAAAGTGGCGTGGGTCCGAGCGAGGGCAAAAATGAGTGCGCCTACTAATCCTAAGAATGGGCGGGGTTGCGCGCCCTCTTATGCACTCGATCCAACTCCGCGTCCAAGCGGGCCATCTCCCGGTCTAAGTGTGCGACCCGGGCGCGTGCTCGAGTCAGCTGTGTTTGAACCTCTCTGTAGTCGGCGACCTCTGCGCGGGCGTCGACAAGCTCGCAACGGAGCCTATCCCGTTCCTCCCTGACGGCCCGTAGCTCCGTGTGCATGGCCGCTTGGATAGAACTCTCGGCTTCGGGAGCGAGGATGGATGTAGCGCGGGGAGTCGGGGCGGCCTGAGGCCGTTGTAGTGGTGTCGATCCTTGCGGGTAGAACTGGGCTACGTACGCTGAGGTGGCCGAAAATGCTCGCTCCTCGTCGGTAGGATGCTCGGGGAAATACAGGCGCTGTATGGTGCTAGCATCCCGCTGACGGCGGATCTCCCGAATCTGTAGGAATCTATCGGGAGCCGTGGACGTGGAGTCGGCCCATTGGATGCGGAAAGGTAGGCGGTCCGCCTCGGCGGGAATGTCCTGTAGGCCGCCGAGTTGTCTGATTACTCGGCCAGGAAATATGAGGGTGCTCCCCAAATGACTGAGGAGGGGAACTCCAACGATTCCGGGACATCCCGTGATCATGGGGCCGCCGGGATTCCATCGGGCGACCCATAGGAACCGTGAGGGTGTCAGCTCGCGCCAAAAGCGCCTCCATTCCGAGAAGCTGTGCTCGGGAGGTGGGATGATCGGCGCCAAGCGTTCGATCAACGAGCGCTCGTCGGCGATGTAGGAGAACGGATGTGACAAGCAGAACGGGCGGATGTGGGCTAGAAGCCAAATCTGTAGCAAGTGCGGGGATCCTCTCATCCTTCCGCGCCGAACCTCCCTAACATAGTCAAGAGACCGAACGGTCTCGGCTAATAGAGCCTCCACATAACTATGGCCTCCCACCGCTTGGAGGACGACTTGGGCTATAGCCCCGTCAATGAGGTTCGGAGAGTACGGGAACAGGAGGGTACCAAAGACCAAGAGCAGGAATCCATGGCAAGCATCGCGCTGATAAGAAGCCGTAGTAGGCGTCATTGCGTGGAGGAGCGTCCAATCGGAGAGCCATGCAATCCGGATGCCTTGATCCCACCTTTGATGGAGCTCCTCGTGGATATCTTGAGCGGGTATGCGGAGAAGAGCGGAGAGCTGACCCTGGACGGTTGTGAACGGATTGGGTCTGAATATGCCTTGGGTCGTGGGTGTGGGCCTCTGGATGAGTGCCGTGTACTTCTCGATCGTAGGAGCTAACTCTGTACCCTGGAAGTTGAATACTGCGTGCTCGGGGTCCCAAAATTCGGTAGCGGTCCTCATGAAGATCCAGTCTACCGGAGTCTCGGTGAGCATGACCACGTCTCCGATGATGTCCTGGATGAATGCGCGGTCCACTGGTCGGAGAGTCCTCCAGATGCGCATGATGTCTTGCCTTGGTGGTGTAATTGCTTCGAGCCTAAGACCGGGAGCCGGGCGGTCCATCCTTACCTAGATGGAGGAGATGCCGGCTTAACGTTTTTAGAAGCGAATCAATGCAATGTCCTAATTTTTCGAAAAATGTATGCAGTGCGGAAAGATAAATTATAGTTGTGTTCTTTACAGTATACATCGCTCTTTCTTATAAAAACAACAAAATGCCCGTCCTAAAAGAAACTACGGGCCGACTCAAGGACTCGACTTTGGGTCGGTTGACGGCATGGAGGTAAAAATTGGTCCAGCATGACGGTCCCTGTGTATGCATGGTTTTCGGTGCTACTGGGAGAACCGCTAACTAGGGATGGGGGCTCCCGACTCAAGGGTGTGAATTCCTTGAAATCGAGCGAGGATCTTTGGGGGCCGGTTCGGTGGCATAGCCGACTCGATCCGTTCCCTTACTCGGAACCTCTGACTAACCTAGCTTCCTATATTGGTGACCGTGGGATGTCGGACAAGGTCCCTAAGAATCTAGTATGATGTGCAATGCATGTGCAGGAAATAAGATGCGTAAAGTAGATAAGCGGGAAATGTGGAAAGCGGTAAATAGACAAGCAAACAAACAAGCGGGAACGAGCCCGAACCCTCTAAGTGTCCCCAGTGGAGTCGCCAAGCTGTGCGCACCCGAATTTAATCTCGTCGGGGCACGCATGCGCGCGCCTAAGCAAACGCGGCTTGGGAGTGTCCACCTTCCCGGGGACGCGCGACGGACGCACGTGAGAAGGAGTCGCCACTTGCCATTTTACGACCCGAAGGTCGAGGGCCGGCAAGTTACCCGGGTCTAGGGGTACGGGGTACACCTAAATGCTAAGGCAATGGTCGTACGGAACCGGAATTCCGGATTCGGGGGTTCTGTTACGTGCGGGCCTATATCCCGCACGCCCTTTCGGTACTCTAGCTTGCTAGGCTTGCCGTTTTGTTTATTTACCGCGTGATTTAAGATCGCACTTGGCTCGCTCGTTTTGACACCGTAAAATCGATGAATCGATTGAGTTGGGCCAAGAATCCGAAGGATAAGTAGGCTTGTGAGTCAAGGGATCGGTTCGCTATCTTAGCGTTACAGTTCTTCGGACCGTGATGGTCGATTCCCTGCGCGAACCGAGACCATGATTGTTCAAACTTGCTCATCCCTTGGCGACGATAGACCAACTTAATCGACTCGACACTCGGACCTCCTGCCCACCAATCGGAATCCTTACAAGTACACGAATGAATATACAAATAAAATCCTCACAATGTACGCTCGAATAAATACAGAATACAACTGAATGAAATAAATGGATTCCGATCGGCTTGCATTGGGTCAATATTCCGCTCCGGCTCACCATGTAGTTTGAATAACCGATAAACAAATTAAGGCAACGCGGGCTCAAGGAGCCGGGGGTCGGGTCCGATTGAACCGGTGGTTTGCAGGAGAACCGATTAGTTCCCACTGTAACCGTCAGACCAATCGAGCTCCCGGGTGATATCTAATCACGTTTCACGCGCTCAATCCGAATCCGCCTTCCACATAGGCCGTATTCGGAGTGTGACGGTGAATCGAGGCTAGATCCCATTCCGCACTCGGGTTGCACGCGCTCGGTGAATTAGGAGGTGTTGGACCTCGTGTTCGGTAGTTTGGGGCATCGGACCCCGTGTAACACGTAACCTATGGGCTCGGGCCCGAATCGCGATAAATCATCATATGCGAAGACAAAACAGAAGAAAACTGATAAAACTGACACAATACAGACAACAACCGACAATCGTCGGTGAATACAGACAAGTGGTGTATTAAGTCGAATGTACGTGACTTAATCAGTTATTACCCGTGGTTGATTGGCAAACAATGCATCTAACCTAGGCAAACATAGAGGGCGGGCTAGGATAAGGTTCTAAGCCGATTACATGTGTGTGTTTGTTTTATGACTCTTATTCAGTTAAGTGTCACTGCGGTTTCACTGAATTAGCTAAACTCGTGTTTTGACTCCATATTGGAATCTAATATTCCACCTATCCATTATCTAATGTTTATTTAAGTCAAGTACATGATTAATCCGGTTGTTCGTATCTTGTAACTGAAATAAAATGATCCCCACTGAATCTACAATAGGAAGAAGGAAACACCGAAGACGAACGAAATGGGCCACACGAATGAAACTCATACCCGAACGGGTTGCCCTTTTTCATTCATAGTTCTAGGTGTTTCCAACTCCCTAAACCTAAGGTATCGGTGAATCACGGAATGACGATTATGCCCTTGGATGATAAAATCGTGGTGTTCGTATACAAATTGGAGATCGTGTTGCACGAAGGAGTCTAAGGAGGACTCTCGTACCCCGACTCGGGCCGCCTCAAATTGGGCCCGGACTCGAGTCACGGCACGTGAGTATTCCCTAGACATCAATTCTATTCGTGTTACGCATCTCGGTATTTTGAAATTGTGAATTTTATTGGAAAAGGGCATTCACGCCATTCCGTAAATCATCGATGCGTTTTACCAATTAAGGATCAATTAACCCGATTATTTAGTCCATGTGACTTAGTTAACCGAATGATGCGCATCCCGTTTTCCCATTTGTGAAATCCTTCAGTGATTATTGATTCACGTTGCAATTACGGTTCCGACGTGCGACGTCCGGATCTAGCAAGCCTAATAAATAATAATCATGTAGAATATGATTAAAGGGGAATATGATAAAAAGAAACAATTCCAAGGGTCGTCTTCGGAAGGACGGAAAGACCAAACGAGACTCCAAGGAATGGAAGGAGGGCTCGGCCATCCCCAAATGTGATCGGCCGAACACTCTTTGACCCGGTTCGAATCTCGATGGGTCTTTCGTGTCATTCCTAGCCGATCATTGCATGCATCAAACAATCCGCACATGAGAAAGATGTATATTTCCCTAAATCGGGACTAACACGATCACGGTTTACATGAATAAACACACAAAGCATACAACGAGTCATATTTATGGAATTAACGAATGAACTTAATTTATTTCATGGCGGTCTTAGTGATATTACATGGGAAATACACGGCATCAAGGAGAAAGAAGAGCCCTAGGGGTTCGGTTAGGCCAAGGAGCCTCACGGGTCACCCATCGCAAGGGTATGGCCGTGAGCCCCTTAGACATAACCGAACCATCTAAGGGCTCTCCCTCCTAGATTCCGAGCCATTCCCTTCGATAGACACCTCTTAGCCACGGTTAGGACCTTCCCGAACGTGGAGATGGTCTAATCCGAGAGAATGAAGCGGTTATGGACTCGAAGGAGCCAAGGAGGCTCACGGCCCATCACCTATGAGGCTCGGCCGGGAGGTTCCGTGGCTCCATCGAGTCTATATCCGTTTCATTCCCCTAGATTCGGACCACATCACGTATACATGCACGTTTACACGATCATATAGACGTAGAATAACAAGATGGAATACGTACGTTGCATGAGGATGCATGGCAAGTTCGGATCTAAAAGAAAAATGAAATCTTGCATGCACACCGACTTTTAAAACGTATAAACACTTCATACAAGTAAAGATAGAAAGTCCTAACTCTTCTAAGTTGTAAAGGGATGTTACCTAGCCTCGTACACGAGGAAAAGAGTCGGGGAAGTGGTCTTTGAGAGTCGGAAGACTCGGTTAGGGCGAAGGGCAGTAGGCGACCCGGGTAGGCGCAGCTGCGGCAACCGCGGGAAAACGGCTTGGCACGCTCACTCCGACCACGGAACGGTGCAAGGTCGGGCTCGTTGGACTCCTAAGAGGCAGATCTAGGTGGGCACGGAAAGCTCCGAGCGTGCCGAACCCTGAATAAGTCGGAAATGATGAGAGAAGTTCCAGTGAAAACACAGAAAACTGGTTAGCGAAAATGGGCCAAACGGAGGTCGTGCACGGTTGGTCGGCCCTCGGATCGTGACCACCTCTTCACGAGAGAGGGTGAGGGTTGTGAGGAACCCTTTAAATGTGATGGCACGACTCTCCGAGGTCGTGGGATGAAATGGCACGCCGTGAGTGTTCGGTGCGCGCGGTGAGGGTCTCGGGACCCGATTGCAATTTCGGCTGGAACGGGGTCTTGGGGATCTCAAATCGAAAATCCAAGTCCGGAAATGGACTTAGGGGGTAGGAAATATGTAGGCTATGAAGTTTGAGAATTTTTGGGTTAAGTCGGGTCGGGTGGTTACCGGAATACCGGGTGGTTTTCCGGCGATTTTAGCCGGTTTCGGCCTTGGCACGGGGTGGACGGAAGTGAGGGGATGGGCTGAGGTTTGAGAGAGTTCTTGAGAGAGATTGGCTTGAGAGAGAGTGAAATTCAAGAAGTCATTAAGTCTAATGGTGCAAGGGCTTATAAAGGGATGACTAATGGCTTGATTGAGGGAATTTAATTGCGGTTAAGGGGGACCCTAATGTGGCTGCTGAAATTGGAGGGAAGATTAGGGAGGGGTTTGTGTCTTGTAGAGTGTAGGGGAAGCAAGAGGGGTGATGGGTGTGATGGATGGATGGTGGGAAGTGATGGATGGATGGAGGGAGGTGATGGATGGGAGGAAAATTCAAAATGTGTGGTGGGGAGCTTGTTGGAGCCGACGGTGGGGAGAGGCTTGAGCCGCGGCTTGGGCTGTCCAATCCGAGCCGAGGGTTGAGCCGTGGCTTGGGGTTGAGCCGCGGCTTGATGGCTTGGCTTGGCTTGGCTGTGGGTACCATCCGATTAGGAGAAAAGCCGGCAAACGCTTGAGACTTGATTGAGCTTGCATCCGATCTCCGATGTCCAATTAATTTGAAGATTTGGAATGCTTGAACTACGAGGATTTGAATGAGTCCAATATCGCCATACGTCGTGTGAACGAGCGTTCGGGCGACATGGCGCCCCGGGAGTCGATTTTGCCCTGTTTGGACGTTCGGAGTGGAATTTAACACCCCTTGACCTCCGATTGATCTCTGTGCCTTCTTGCATTCGTTTTGGCGATCCTTTTGCCTCGTGGGGGATCGTTGGCCCGTTGTCCTCGGTCGGGGACTGTTGGGCCGGGAAGGCCTAGGGACTTCGATCGGGATTCTCTCAGTGTGCCCTGAATGCTTTGAGGTGCCCGGGGATTATCGTGAGGTACTCAGAGATCGTCGTGGTCTCTGTTTTCCGTGGAAATTCCCGAAGGCTCGCCGGGAGACGTTCATGACCACTGAGACGCACTTCGGGAGATCGAGTCGAGTTCCGGAAGGTTGTCTGAAGCTTGTTCCCCGGCCCTGGTGGTCCCTGGGTGCCTGTAGGCCCGTTTTGAAGGGCCGTTCGCTTGTCGGTGGAGTGAACCCCGGGAGCTATGTCAGAAAAGGCGTCGGTGGGGGATCGGGGTGTCCCGGCTTAAGCAGGATGTCCCGAAAATGCGCCCGGACGAGTCATTGGTCACTTTGGCACTGAGGGGGATTTTTGAACCCCCATATCGGACACCTTTCGGTGCTTCGGTGACTCAGTGAAGAATAGTGCCACAGTGCCAGCTCTGCCGTTTTCGGGGTTCTTTGTCCGTTCGTTCTTCCGAAAGCTTTCCTTTGCTTTTCTCAGTGACCTAGCTCTTCTCCTGTTACTCATGACCCCGTGCCAGCATATTTGCCTCTGATTGCCGGGCGATGAATAGTGTCCCGGGCTTCGGTCGGAAATCCTCGTGTGGGAAGCCGGTGGACCAAAATGGGGTGCTGACACTCGATGATTAGGGCGTTGAACCCTAATATTATTCGGCCTAGGGATCAGGCTCGACCCGCATGGCAAACAGGTGCGGAAAGATAACACGCAACATGTTAATAACAGACAAAGTGTTTGTTATTGTCGTGTTTACGTGAACTAACAGATTATTAACCCAGGGGTGTTTTTGCAAGCAAATGCCATATGCTAAACAATCAAACATGTGCCAACGTTTTAGCATTCGGCTTTGTTTTGAGAACTTGACAAAGAGAGTCAAATCTCAGGTGTGTGGATTGCTTTTACAATTGTTCTGTATTGTGACACTGAATTACCACTGAATTAACCAAACTCGTGTTTTGACTCTAGATTTGGAATCTAGAATTCCTCCTAACCATTATCTAGTGTTTGGTTAGGTCGAGTGAAAGGTTAATCAGCATTTTGCATGTTTTCTAACAGAGATAACCGTTCTAGTTACCCGAGTCTATGTTAGGATAACAGAAACTCATCAGTTAGATAAGAAAAGGCTATGCAGATGAACCTGCACCTGAACAGGTAGCCCATTCTTATCCCGTACTGTAGTGTTTCTATCATGCTAACCCTAAGGGTGTCGCTGAATTGTGAAAAGACGATTTTGCCCTTTATTTGAAAATTGTTCTCAGAAAAGGGGAAAACATCGCAGTGCGGGCCACCTCGGCCTGTAGCCGGTGTCAACCAAATCCCTGGATCATCCAGGGTTGTGCAAGAACCCCGAAAAAGCCAAAGAATCGGTCGATCTGCCCGGAAGTGATCTAGAAAGATCTTCTGTATCCTGA
The DNA here is from genome assembly GCF_007655135.1 of Punica granatum. Classification (NCBI taxonomy): domain Eukaryota; kingdom Viridiplantae; phylum Streptophyta; class Magnoliopsida; order Myrtales; family Lythraceae; genus Punica; species Punica granatum. The sequence goes on from NC_045131.1 coordinate 19,745,516, forward strand.
CCTGAGCTACCTGGAATCAGGTAAAAACTCAAGTTGAGATACAGAAGCCCTTTTTAGACGTCCATGCTATACCGGACCGCGTGTTTCGGGTTTTGAAATTGATAAGTTTGAAAAGGGCACCAACGTCCTTTGACGACTCGTCGACGCGAGTTATCAGTTAATGTCCAATTCAGGTAAACTTTATCAGTGTGAAGTGGGTTTAATCATGTGAGCGTCCCGATTAACCCGTTTGTGGAATTAATGCTCAAGGGTTGTGCCGAATGCATTAATTGTGAAAACGATTCGTGATTCGACGACCAAGACGATTCCATAAGGATCGAGGATAATTTGGTCCAATGACCTACCCTCGTAACCGAATGGACCCGAATGAGTCATCGATACTCGAATCCATGCATGCTTCATTTAAAAGAGTCTTTACATGATACTTTAACATAGGAATCGTAAAGACATTGAAGTAAAAATTCACACCATCCGATAAGCGAATTAAACTTGAGATAAGGAACTCATTCTTGACCCAAGGAAGGCCAAGAAACCCTCGGCTTCATCTTATGAAAGGTGGCCGAAGGTTCTCATGGCTCTATCCGAGTCACAAATGATTTCCTAATCGTGGTTTAATTATTTTTCGCATGCTCAAACATCAACCGTGATAAATAGCACTCCTTTTTAACAAAACCCGGCGTTATCATGATTTGTTTAGCTCATTTAAACATATAAACATTCACAAACGTATTAATTAAGGACAAGGATAAAATAACACCGGCTTCATGCATGCAATAATGATAAAACAAACTCGGAAACTAACTTGAATAGGCTAAGGAGACCGATCTTAACCCGAAAAGAGCAATTTAGGTCTCAACCCTCTCATTTAGAGAGTTGGCCGAGAATTAATTTGCCATAGTCGGGTCGGGATAGTCTTCTTTACGATGATCCAAGCCCTTTTCCGACGTGGTAGCAAGTCATAAGATAGTGCACATGCATAATATAACATAAAATTGTATAAAAATTAAATCTTGCAAATGAAACATGCATGAAACACCATAATACTCCATGGCCATGCAAAAATATAAAAAGCCCTAACTCCTCTAAGTCGAAAATGTTTTACCTAGCCTCGGAATACGAGGAAAGAGTCGGGGAAGTGTTTGAGAGTCGGGTGACTCGGTGGAACCCTTAAAAGGGTATTCGGGTGCAAGGGTGGACGTGCACAGGCGCGGTCAAGCACGGTGACGGGCGCTGGTGGGCACGGGCGTGCTCGATGACGGGCGCTGGTGGCGCTCGGTGACGGGCACGGGCGGCGCTGGTGACGGGCACGGACGTGCTGATGACGGGCACGAACGCGTTGGGTGACGGACACGGGCGTGCTGGTGACGGGCACGGACGCGCTGGGTGATGGGCGTGGGTGGCGCTGGTGACGGGCACGGGCGTGCTGGTGACGGGCGTGGGTGGCGCTGGTGACGGGCACGGGCGTGCTGGTGACGGGCACGGGCGTGCTGGTGACGGGCACGGGCGTGCGGGTGACGGGCACGGGCGTGCTGGTGACGGGCGCTGGTGGCGCTGGTGACGGGCACGGGCGTGCTGGATGACAGGCACGGGCGTGCTCGATGACGGACGCTGGGGTGCTCGGTGACAAGCGCGGGTTGCGCTCGGTGACAGACGCTGGTGACGGACGCGGGTTGCGCTCGGTGACGCTCGGTGACAGACGCTGGTGACGCTGGTGACGCTGGTGACGCGTCACTGTTCACCCGAGAGCTCCAACTTCACCCGAAACGACCAAAACGATGAGCAAACGACTCCAAACTAAAAAACTTGGTTCAGAAATGGAATCCTTGGGTCCGAAACATGTCGTCTATAAAGTTTGAAGAATTTTGGATATAAGTCGGAATAGTGCCCGCTATGGATCCCGACCTAAACTCCAAAGATATTTGGCTTGGTTCTTGGTTTTCATGAAGTTCTTTGCTTGCCGCTGGTTCCTAAGAAGTTGAGAGCATTTTCTAGAGGGAGAAACTAGCAAGATCATGTGTGCTTCATGAGTGATTAGCTTAATGACAAGTAGGCAATTTATATGTGAAGCTAATGAGCAATTAAGCAAAACAAAGCACCATTAGGGGCCTCATTAGCAAAAGTCGGTTGCCCTAATGGAGATGAGGATGAATGTCCTCCATGTATCTTGATGAGGAAGAGCCAAGAAGCATTAATGGAGGTGGAGTTAATGGCTTGAGTGTTGACTAGAAAGACCAAAGATATTTTGGGCTAGGTGAGGGCAAGAGAGGAAGAGGAAAAGGCCGAAAACTTTGGGGCAAAGGGCGGTTGCCCTTGGGCAGCCCGTGGGTCAGACTTGGGTCTCGATTGGTCGCGTATTCGAAGTTCGTGGTTCGAATTGAACGTCGAATTGTCGGTATGCGCGTGAAAACGGAGTTAATGAGCCCGAGATTGACATTTTCCATTGAGAAATGTCCCGGATGTGTGTGAGGCTCGGAAGCCGATTTTTCCCATTGCAAGTGATCAGGGCGAAGTTGTCCGCTTCTGACAACATATCTCGTATCTGCATCTCACGTTGGTCATTTTGACATAAGTTGTCAGACCACGTGAACAATCATCCCTTAAGCCGGTAATGCTAACGTGGGGCCGGAGACGTCCTAGGAGGTCGAAACTGGTTTTCTTAGGATGACTTCTGAGTTGCTTAGGTACTCCAAAGATTACTGTAATTTCTGTTGGTCAAGGTCAGACCTCCAAGGACTTGAAGAGTGTATCTGAGACCTCTAAAGCACTGTTCGAGAGATCTAGATGAGTTGTGTGATTTATTCCGACGATTCCACATTGAGCCTTGAGAAGGCTAGCATTGTGTAACGTAAGCATTCGGCGTCAAGTTTCCCCAAAGAGGACCTCCGGATAGGGATTTCCGCTGAAAATGGTCATTTCCGCTCCTCGGAGGTTACTCGGGAAACCGTGAAGGGTTTTGCCGTCTGTTTTGCCCCATTGTGAATGTCTGCTAGAGTTTTCTGGGCAATGCGGTATGACCTTCATTTGCCGTAATTCCATCAGACCATTCTCCGGCTATGCTCTTCTGAAGAGGGGTATGCTTGTTTTGCCGTTCGGAAGTCATTTGAAGTGTCTGTGTGACTTCCAAGAGACAATCTGAAGCATTATTCATGCTCAGTGTGCTGATGGGGCATGGCCGCGTCTGATATTTGGCATTAACTTTCCTCTGGGAAACTGACATTTTTGGACTTCCACTGAAAAGTTGTCTGTATACAGAAAATTGTTCTGTATAGAGCAGATGATTTGCAAAATGCCTTTGAAGGCATTTTCCATCTTTTTGGCACTGATGTGGATTTTTGGAGTCCAATATTTACTATCTTCCGACGACCGAGCGAACTATCGGAAAATAGTACCGTCCGTGTAGTACACTGAAAATGCCGGTTTTGGACATTGTTGAGCTCTCTGGTCGCTCTGTTGCCCTTTGGTGACCCGTAGAGTCCTTCTGTCATGTCCATGGGTCATTTGCTCAATTTTGCCAACTTGAGGATGAATAGTGATTTCTTGCTCTGCCGAGCCGTTTTCTGTGTTCTGCTCAAGTCGTGGCTTGGATCATTGCTAATATCGTTGTTTGGAATGGTGAGCCAAAATGGGGTGCTGACAGGGATCTAACACATAGGATAAGTGATAAACGTATAGCCAACGATACAAAAGAAAGCGTATTCACAAACAATTCCAAGGATCGACTTCGGAATAACGGAGAGGCCAACCGAGACTCCAAGGAGGTCACGGGTGATTTGGCCACCTTTCAAGGGTGATTGGCCGAATACCCCTTGACCTGATTGAAATTTCGGTGGGTCTCTCGCATCATTCCTAATCGTCCCTTGCATACATCGTATAACATGTGCATGAAAATGACACACATTTCACTAAGCCAACGCCATCGTGATTTTAGTTATATGGGCACGTAAGGCAAACACAATAACATATTCAAAGAGGTTGATGAAATGACATTGGCTCATTCGATAATACACTCGAAGATAAGTCGTGAGAAGCACACGAAGTCACGAAACGAGAAACCCATGGCTTCGGATGGGCCAAGGGATCTCTCGGCCTCCCCTTTCACGAGGGGTGGCCACGAGTTTTCCCTTGGTGCAACCGACTCATAGGATCTCTCTTCTCTAGATCTCGAGTGTTTCTCGTCATAGCAACACGTCACGGCCATGAGTAATTGTCACGAATCGTAGGAACAACTAAATCCGGAAGGATGAGATAATCATAGACCCTAGAGAGCCAAGGAGGCTCACGGCTCCCCATATGTGGCTTGGCCGAGAGGTTCCACGGCTCTCTCGAGTCTATGCCGACCTCATCCCTCTAGATTCGGGCTGTTTCACGTCATGCATGCATATCGCATCATAATAAAATCTGAAACGTGGGGAAATGAACGCCTTCGAAGAAGGAGAGAGCCCCGTGTTCTCGGAAAAGCTAGGAAAGCCCACGGCACCCTCCCATGGGTGTCGTCCGTGAGCTTTCGTGGCTCTTCACCGACATGGAGCTCTCTTCCGCTCCGACCATGGACCTTCCCCGTCATGGCATGCACATTTATATAACGTATGGACGTAACAAAAAGAATAAAACACTACAACATTGCATAGGGTTGCATGGGAACTTAGATCCGGAACAAAACGACGTCTTTCATGCATTCGGTTCTTTAAATCATATAAACATCTCATATGAGCAAAGATCGAGGATCATAGTTGCTCTAAGTTGTAAAGAGAGGTTACCTAGTCTCAATGCACGAGGGAAAGAGTCGGGGAAGCGGCCTTGAGAGTCGCAAGACTCGGCTTGAAGCTACGGGTGAGGGACCCGAAAGTTGGCAGCCGCGATAGTCCGTGGAAAAACGGGTCGGCACCCGAGCTCCGGGCACAGCACGGTGCGAGGCCGGGCTCGTTGGACTCCTTAGGGGCAGATCTAGGTGTTCGTGAAAGGTCCCGAACGTGCCGAAGCCTAGACAAACCCGAAATAGTGAGATAAAGTCCGGTAAGACAATAGTAACCCGCTAGAGAAGAATCGGAGGAAAAGGGAGTTGTGCATGGTCGGTCGGCCGTCGGACCGTGACCACCTCTTCACGGGGGAGGGTGAGGGTTGTGAGGAACCCTTTGAACGTGATGGCACGACTCGCCGAAGTCGTGGGAAGAAATGGCACGTGGTTGGCTCGGTGTGCGCGGCTAGGGGGGTCTCGGGACCCGAATGTTCTTACGGTCGGAATGGGGTGTAGGAAGCTTCAAATAGAAAATCTAAGCCCGGAAATGGACTTAGGGGGTGGAAAATATGTAGGCTAGAAAGTTTGGTGATTTTTGGCTTAAGTCGGGTCGGGTGGTTGCCGGAATACCGGGTGGTTTTCCGATGATTTTGGCCGGTTTCGGCCTTGGCTTGGGGCAGACGAATGAATGGGAATGGGCTGGAGTTTGAGAGGATTTTAGAGGGAGATTGGCTTGAGAGAGAAGGAGAATGGAGAAGTGATTAGAGTTAATGAGGAATGGGAACTTATAGGCTAGCTTAATGGCCCGATTAAGTGAAGTAAAGTGTGGTTTTGTGTGCTAAACTTGGGCTGCCGAATTTTTAATGGGGGTTAGGGAGGGGAAAGTGTCATGTAGAGTGTGGGGAAAGGAAAGACAAGAGTGATGGGTGTGATAGGATGTGATAGGAAGTGAAAGATGTGAGGGAAAATTCAAATTTGTGGATGGGGGGGGGGGGGGCTTGGAGCCGCCGGGTGAGCCGCCGGCCAAGGGGATTAGCCGCGGCTTGGGGCTGTCATGTCGGAGCCGAGGGTTTGAGCCGCGGCTTGGGGTTGAGCTGTGGCTAGATGGCTCGGCTTGGCTGAGCTGTGGGTCCCATTCGATTGAGAGAAAAGCCGGAAAATGCTTGAAACTTGATTGAGCTTGCATCCGATCTTCGATGTCCAATTAATTTGAAGATTTGGAATGCTTGAATGACAAGGATTTGAATGAGCCTAATATCGCCATACGTCGTGTGAATGAACGTTCGAGCGACTCGGCGCCTCGAGAGTCGGTTTTGCCCTGTTTGGACGTTCGGAGCGGAGTTTAGTGTCCCTCCGTCCCCGATTGCTCTTTGTGTGTCTTGACATTCGTTTCGGTGGCCCTTATGCCCCGTGGGGGATCGTTGGCTCGTCGCCCTCGGCCGAGGACCGTCAGCCCGGGGAGGCCTAGGGACTTGTGACCGGGATTTTCTCAATGTTCCCTGAATGTCTTGAGGTGCTTGGGGATCGTTATGAGGTGCTCGGGGATCGTTGTGATCTTTGTTTTTCGTGGACGTGCCCCAAAGGCTCTCCGGGAGACGTTCGTGACCATTGGAACGTCCCTCGGGAAACCAAGTCGAGTTCCGGAAGGTCATCTGAGGTTTGTTCCCCGACCTTGGTGGTCCTTGGGTGCCTGTAGGCCCGTTTCCGGGTGCCGTTTACTTGTCAGTGGATCGGGCCCCGGGAGCTCTGTTAGAAAAGGCGTCCGTGAGAGATCGGGGTGTCCCGGCTCATGTGGTTTGCCCTGGAAATGCATCCGGACGTGTCGGTGGTCACTTTGGCACTGAGAGGGATTTTTGGAGTCCCATATTGGGCACCTTTCGGTGCTTTGGTGACTCGGTGATAAATAGTGCCACGGTGCCAGCTCCGTCGTTTTCGGGATTCCTTGTTCGTTCGTTCTTCTGACTGCTCTTTTCGGCTTTTCTAATTGACCCAGCTCTTCTCCCATTGTTCGTGACTCCGTGGCCGCCCCTTCACCTCCGATTGCCGGGTGGTGAATAGTAACCTGGGCTTTGATCGGGGATTCTCGTGTGGGAAGCCGGTGGGCCAAAATGGGGTGCTGACATGTAGAAATCTTGCGGGGGCCGTGGATGTAGAGTCGGCCCACTGGATGCGGAAAGGTAGACGGTCCGCCTCGGCGGGAATGTCCTGTAGGCCGCCGAGCTGTCTGATTACCCGGACGGGGAATATGAGTGTGCTCCCCAAGTGGCTGAGAAGGGGAACTCCCACAATTCCGGGACATCCCGTGATCATGGGGCCGCCAGGGTTCCATCGAGCGACCCATAAGAAGCGTGCGAGCGTCAACTCACGCCAAAAACGCCTCCATTCCGAGAAGTTGTGCTCGGGAGGCGGGATGACTGGTGTAAGGCGTTCGATCAACGAGCGCTCGTCGGAGATGTAGGAGAACGGACGTGATGAGCAAAAAGGGCGGACGTGCGCTAGAAGCCAAGTCTGCAGTAGGTGCGGGGATCCCCTCATCCTGCCTCGCCGAACCTCCCTAACATAGTCAAGAGACCGAACGGTCTCGGCTAATAAAGCCTCCACATAACTATGGCCTCCCACCGCTTGGAGGATGACTTGGGCTATAGCCCCGTCAATGAGGTTCGGCGAGTACGGGAACAGGAGAGTGTCGAAGACCAAAAGTAGGAATCCATGACAGGCATCGCGCTGGTAAGAAGCCGTCGTGGGTGTCATTGCACGGAGGAGCGTCCAATCGGAGAGCCATGCGATCCTGATGCCCTGATCCCACCTCTGATGAAGCTCCTCGTGGGTGTCTTGAGCGGGTATGCGGAGAAGGGTGGAGAGCTGACTCTGGACGGTTGTGAACGGATTAGGCACGAAGATGCCGTGGGTCGTGGGCGTAGGCCTCTGAATGAGTGCCGTGTACTCTTCGATTGTAGGGGCTAACTCCGTTCCCTGGAAGTTGAACACTGCGTGCTCGGGATCCCAAAATTCGGCGGCGGTCCTCAAGAAGATCCAATCCATCGAGGTCTCGGCAAACATAACCATGTCTCCGATAATGCCCTGGATGAAAGCGTGATCCACCGGCCGGAGCGTCCTCCAGATGCGCATGATGTCTTGTCTTGGTGGCGTGATTGCTTCGAGTCTGAGATCGGGAGCTCCATCCTTACCTAGATGGAGGAGATGCCGGCTTAACGTCTTAAGAATCAAATCAATGCAATGTCCTAAGTTTTTTCGAAAAATGAATGCAGTGCGGAAAGGTAAGCTATAGTCGTGTTCTTTACAGTATACATCGCTCTTTCTTAAAAACAACAAAATGTCCGTCCTAAAAAAACCTACGGGCCGACTCAAGGACTCGACTTTTGGGTCGGTTGACGGCATGGAGGCAAAAATCGGTCCAGCATGACGGTCCCTGTGTATGCATGGTTTTTGGCGCTACTGGGAGAACCGCTAACTAGGGATGGGGGCTCCCAACTCAAGGGTGTGAATTCCTTGAAATCGAGCGAGGATCTTTGGGGGCCGGTTCAGTGGCATAGCCGACCCGATCCGTTCCCTTACTCGGAACCTCTGACTAATATAGCTTCCTATATTGGTTCCCGTGGGATTTCGGGCAAGGTACCTAAGAACCCGCTAGAATGATGCGATGCAAATGCAAGAAGTAATGGTGCTTGAAAATAAATGTACGGAAAGCGGTAGATAGACACGCAAGCAAGCAACCGGAAACGAGCCCGAACCCTTTAAGTGTCCCCAGTGGAGTCGCCAAGCTGTGCGCACCCGAATTTCATCTCGTCGGGGCACGCATGCGCGAAGCCTCTGCAACGCGGCTTGGGAGTATCCACCTTCTCGGGGACGCGCGACGGACGCACGTGAGGAGGAGTCGCCACTTGCCATTTTACGACCCGAAGGTCGAGGGCCAGCAAGTTACCCGGGTCTAGGGGTACGGGGTACACCTAAATGCTAAGGCAATGGTCATACGGAACCGGAAATTCCGAATTCGGGGGTTCTATTACGTGCGGGCCTATATCCCTCACGCCCTTTCGGTACTCTAGCTTGCTAGGCTTGCCATTTTGTTTATTTACAGCGTGATTTAGGGTTGCACTCAACTCGCCCGTTTTGACACCGTAAATTCGATGAATTGATCAAGTTGGGCCGAGAGTCCGAAAGATGAGTAGGCTCATGCATCGAGGAGTCGGTTCACTATCTTACCGTTACAGTTCATCGGATCGTGATGGTTGAATCCCTGCGAGAACCGAAACCGCGAGTATTCGAGCTTACTCATCTCTTGGTGACAATAGACCAACTTGACCGGTTCGACACTCAGACCTCTCGCTCACCGATCGGGGATCCTTACAAGTGGATGAATGAACATACAAATAGAATTCTCACAATGTTCTCTCGAACAATTACAAAGTACAACTAAATGAGTAAATGGATCCCGATCGGCTCACATTGGGCCATTATTCCACTCCGACTCACCGTGTATTTTGAATGACCGATAAACAAATTAAGGCAACGCGGGCTCAAAGAGCCGGGGGTCGGGTCCGATCGATCCAATGGTTTACGGGAGAACCGGTTGGTTCTCACTGTATTCGATGGACCGATCGAGTTCCCGGATAATATCTAAACCAGTTTCACGCGCCCAATCCAAATTTGCCTTCCACATAGGCCGCGTTCGGAGTGTGACGGTGAACCGAGATTAGATCCCAATCCGCGCTCGGGTTGCACGTGCTCGGTGAGTTAGGAGGCGTTGGACCACGTGTTCGGTGATTTGGGGCATTGGTCCCCGTGTAACACGTAAACCATGGGCTCGGGCCCGAATCGCGATAAATCAGCAAATGCGAGAATAAAACAGAGGAAAACTGATAAAATTGATGAATCACAGACAACAAGTGATAAGCATCGTTAATTACAGACAAGTTGTATATTAAGCCGAACGTACGTGATTTAATCAGTTATTAACCGGGGTTGATTGGCAAACAATGTATCTAACCTAGGCAAACATAGACGGTGGATTAGAATGGGGTTCTAAGCTAGTTACATGTGTATGTTTGTTTTAAGACTCTTATTCAGTGAGGTGACACTGCGGTTTCACCAAATTAACCAAACTCGTGTTTTGACTCTAGATTGGAATCTATCATTCCACCTATCCGTTATCTAGTGTTTGATTAGGCCAAATGTACGATCAATCCGGTTGTTCGCATTTTGTAACTGAAATAAAAATGCTCCCCACCGAATCTACGATAGGAAGAAAGAAACACCGAAAATGAGCGAAATGAGCCACGCGAATGAAACTCGCACCCGAACGGGTTGCCCTTTTTCATTCATAGCTCTAGGTGTTTCTAACCCCCTAACGCCTAGGGTATCGGTGAGTCACGGAATGACGATTATGCCCTTGGAATAAAATTGTGGTGTTTGTATGCAAATTGGAGATCCCGTCACACGAAGGAGTCTAAGGAGGACTCGCGCATCTCGACTCGAGTCGCCTCAAATCGGGCCCGGACTCGAGTCATGGTACGCGAGTACTCATTAAACATCAATTCCACTCGTGTTACGTATCTCGGTATTTTGAAATTGTGAGCTTTTTAATGGAAAAGGGCATTTTCACCGTTCCGTAAATCATCGATGCGTTTACGAATTAAGGATCGATTAACCCAATTATTTAATCCAAGTGATTTAATTAATCGAATGACAGTCCCGTTTTCCCCATTTGTGGAATTATTCGATGATTGTCACTCTACAACACAACCATGGGTTCGATGGGTGATTACCCGAAACTAACGTATCTAATAGGTAATTGATACATGGTTGACAATTAATTAGAAAGTACAGTCACGAACAACTCTAAGAACCGACTTCCAGATGGAGAAAGAGGCCAACCTAGACTCAGGGGAAAGCCACGGGACGCTCGATCACATCCCGAAGGAAGTAACCGAACGTTCCCTTGGCTCGTCCCCTGATCTTAGGCGGTCTCTCGCGCCGACTTCAATCGTTTCTTACATGCCTCATGTGCCATGGAAATTAACTATACGAATATTCAATAAAACGATGCCATCACGACTTCGAGCATGCGAACAAACACATGAGACGAATATGAACATTATATTTAGTGAAATTTGCAATGTAACATTGGTTTATTCAACGCCAAATTTGGAAACATATCCCGAGAAGCCCTCGGCATCACGAAAAGAGAAGTCCGTGGCTTCGGAAGGGCCAAGGGACCTCTCGGCCTCTTGCAAGGAAAGAGGCCGTGAGCTTCCCTCGGCACCACCGAGCCGCGAGGATCTCTCCTCCCTAGATCCCGAATATTTCTCATCGTATTATCATATTTTGGTCGTGGTTAGGGGTATCACGGCCATAAAAACGGCTTAATCCAAAAGGATGAGGCGGCCATGGACCCTAGAGAGCCAAAAGGGCTCACGGCCCCCCCTCTAGGAGGTTCGGCCGAGAGGTCCCATGGCTCTCTCGAGTCCATATCGGTCTCATCCCTCCGGATCCGAGCCGTTTCGAGTTATGCATGCATGGTTATACGACGTATGGTCATAACAAAAGAAATGAAATGTATAACGATGCATGGTTTGCATGGGGAGTTCGAATCTAGATAAAAGGTGGCGTCTTTCATGCATTCCGGTCATAAATCACGTTTAACACTTCATAACAACGAACATTGAGGATCCTAATTTCTCTAAGTCGTAGAAGGGTGTTACCTAGCCTCGTTGCAAGAGGAAAAGAGTCGGGGATGCGGCCGTGGGAGTCGCAAGACTCGGCTTGAGCGTAACGGGTTGACAGACCCGAGAGGAGGCAGCCGCGGCAGTCCGGGGAAAATGGGCAGGCACGCGAGCTCCGGCCACGGCACGGTGCAGGGTTGGGCTCATTGGACTCCTAAGAAGTAGATCTAGATGTCCATGGGCAGACCCGAACGTGCCAAGCCCTGGACAAGCTTGAAAATGTGAGAGAAAGTACGGTAAAAAACGTGTTGAACCCGGTAAGAGAGAAACGAATGAACGGAGGTTGTGCATGGTTGATTGGCCCTCGGATCGTGACCACCTCTTCACGAGAGAGGGTGAGGGTTGTGAGGAACCCTTTGAACATGATGGCACGACCCGGCAAAGTCGTGGGAGAACTCCCCAAGTGGCTGAGAAGGGGAACTCCCACAATTCCGGGACATCCCGTGATCATGGGGCCGCCGGGGTTCCATCGGGCGACCCATAAGAACCGTGCGGGCGTCAACTCTCGCCAAAAACGCCTCCATTCCGAGAAGCTATGCTCGGGAGGCGGGATGACTGGTGCAAGGCGCTCGATCAACGAGCGCTCGTTGGAGATGTAGGAGAACGGATGTGATGAGCAAAAAGGGCAGACGTGCGCGAGAAGCCAAGTCTGCAGTAGGTGCGGGGATCCCCTCATCTTGCCGCGCCGAACCTCCCTAACATAGTCAAGAGACCGGACGGTCTCGGCTAATAAAGCCTCCACATAACTATGGCCTCCCACCGCTTGGAGAACGACTTGGACTATAGCCCCGTCAATGAGGTTCGGCGAGTACGGGAACAGGAGAGTGCCGAAGACCAAAAGTAGGAATCCATGACAGGCATCGCGCTGGTAGGAAGCCGTTGTAGGTGTCATCGCGCGGAGAAGCGTCCAATCGGAGAGCCACACGATCCTGATGCCTTGATCCCACCTCTGATGAAGCTCCTCGTGGATGTCTTGAGCAGGTATGTGGAGAAGAGTGGAGAGCTAACCCTGGATGGTTGTGAACGGATTAGGCACGAAGATGCCGTGGGTCGTGGGCGTAGGCCTCTGGATGAGTGCCGCGTACTCCTCGATCGTAGGGGCTAACTCCGTCCCCTGGAAATTGAATACTGCGTGCTCGGGATCCCAAAATTCGGCGGCGGTCCTCAAGAAGATCCAATCCACCGGGGTCTCGACGAACATAACCATATCTCCGATAATGCCCTGGATGAAAGCGTGATCCACCGGCCGGAGAGTCCTCCATATGCGCATGATGTCTTGCCTTGGTGGCGTGATTGCTTCGAGCCTGAGATCGGGAGCCGGGCGGTCCATCCTTACCTAGATGGAGGAGATGCCGGCTTAACGTCTTAAGAATCAAATCAATGCGATGTCCTAAGTTTTACCGAAAAATGTATGCAGTGCGGAAAGGTAAACTATAGTCGTGTTCTTTACAGTATACATTACTCTTTCTTACAAAAACAACAAAATACCCGTCCTAACAAAGAAAAACTACGGGCCGACTCAAGGACTCAACTTTTGGGTCGGTTGACGGCATGGAGGCAAAAATTGGTCCAGCATGACGGTCCCTGTGTATGCATGGTTTTTGGTGCTACTGGGAGAACCGCTAACTAGGGATGGGGGCTCCCGACTCAAGGGTGTGAATTCCTTGAAATCGAGCGAGGATCTTTGGGGGCCAGTTCGGTGGCATAGCCGACTCGATTCGTTCCCTTACTCGGAACCTCTGACGAACCTAGCTTCCTATATTGGTGCCTGTGGGATTTCGGACAAGGTATGTAAGAACCCGCTAGAATGATGCGATGCAAGTGCGTAAAATAAATGTGCGCGAAATAAATGTGCTTAAAATAAATGTACGGAAAGCGATAAATAAACATGCAAGCAAGCAAACGGAATTGAGCCCGAACCCACTAAGTATGTCCCTAGTGGAGTTGCCAAGCTGTGCGCACCCGAATTTAATCTCGTCGGGGCACGCATGCGCGCGCCTAAGCAAACGCGGCTTGGGAGTGTCCACCTTCCCGGGGACGCGCGACGGACGCACGTGAGAAGGAGTCGCCACTTGCCATTTTACGACCCGAAGGTCGAGGATCGGGCAAGTTACCCGGGTATAGGGGTACGGGGTACACCTAAATGCTAAGGCAATGGTCGTGCGGAACCGGAAATTCCGAATTCGGGGGTTCTATTACGTGCGGGCCTATATCCCACACGCCCTTTCGGTACTCTAGCTTGCTAGGCTTGCCATTTTGTTTATTTACCGCATGATTTAGAGTTGCGCTCGACTCGCCCGTTTTGACACCGTAAATTCGATGAATTGATCAAGTTGGGCCAAGAGTCCGAAAGATGAGTAGGCTTGTGCATCGAGGAGTCGGTTCACTATCTTAGTGCTACAGTTCATCGAACCGTGATGGTCAAATCCCTGCGTGAACCGAAGCCACGAATATCCGAGCTCACTCATCCTTTGGTAGGGATAGACCAACTTAACCGATTCGGCGCTCAGACCTCTCGCTCATCGATCGGGATCCTCACAAGTATATGAATGAACATACAAAATAGAATTCTCACAATGTTCTCTCAACTAATTACAAGGTGTAACCGAATAAGTAAATGGATCCTGATCGGTTTGCATTGGGCCAATATTCCGCTCCGGCTCACCGTGTATTTTGAATAACCGATAAACAAATTAAGGCAACGCGGGCTCCAGGAGCCGGGGGTCGGGTCTGATCGATTCAACGGTTTACGGGAGAACCGGTCGATTCTCACTGTATCCGATGGAACGATCGAGTTCCCGGGTGATATCTAAACCCGTTTCACACGCTCAATCCAAATCTGCCTTCCACATAGGCCGCATTCGGAGTGTGACGGTGAATCGAGGCTGTGCGCACCCGAATTTCATCTCGTCGGGGCACGCATGTGTGCGCCTAAGCAAATGCGGCTTGGGAGTGTCCACCTTCCCGGGGAAGCGCGACGGACGCACGTGAGAAGGAGTCGCCACTTGCCATTTTACGACCCGAGGGTCGAGGGCCGGCAAGTTACCCGGGTCTAGGGGTACGGGGTACACCTAAATGCTAAGGCAATGGTCGTACGGAACCGAAAATTCTGAATTCGGGGGTTCTATTACGTGCGGGCCTATATCCCGCACGCCCTCTCGGTACTCTAGCTTGCTAGGCTTGCCATTTTGTTTATTTACCGCGTGATTTAGAGTTGCGCTTGACTCGCCCGTTTTGACACCGTAAATTCGATGAATTGATCAAGTTGGACCAAGAGTCCGAAAGATGAGTAGGCTTGTGCATCGAGGAGTCGGTTCACTATCTTAGCGTTACAGTTCATCGAACCGTGATGGTTGATTCCCTGCGTGAACCGAAACCACGAGTATCCAAGCTTACTCACCCTTTGGTGGCGATAGACCAACTTAACCGATCCAGCACTCGGACCTCTCGCTCACCGATCGGGGATCCTTACAAGGAGATGAATGAACATACAAATAGAATCCTCACAATGTTCTCTCGAACAATTACAAAGTATAACCGAATAAGTAAATGGATCCCGATCGGTTTGCATTGGGCCACTATTCCGCTCCTGCTCACCGTGTATTTTGAATAACCGATAAATAAATTAAGGCAACGCGGGCTCAAAGAGCCGGGGGTCGAGTCCGATCGAACCGTCGGTTTGCAAAAAAACGACTTGTTTCCACTGTAACCGTTGGATCGATCGAGCTCCCGGGTGATATCTAAACACGTTTCACGCGCTCAATCCAAATCCGCCTTCCACATAGGCCGTATTCGGAGTGTGACGGTGAATCGAGGCTAGATCCCATTCCGCACTCGGGTTGCACGCGCTCGGTGAGTTGAGAGGCGTTGGACCTCGTGTTCGGTGATTTGGGGCGTTGGACCCCATGCAACACGTGACCTATGGGTTCGGGCCCGAACCGCAATAAATCATCAAAAGCAAGAATAAAACGGAAGAAAACTGATGTAACTGACACGATACAGAAAGCAACTGTCAATTGTCGGTGAATACAGACAAATGGTGTATTAAGTCGAATGTACGTGATTTAATCAGTTATTACCCGTGGTTGATTGGCAAACAATGCATCTAACCTAGGCAAACATAGAGGGCGGGCTAGGATAAGGTTCTAAGCCGATTACATGTGTGTGTTTGTTTTATGACTCTTATTAGTTAAGTGTCACTGCGGTTTCACTGAATTAGCCAAACTCGTGTTTTGACTCTAGATTGGAATCTAATATTCCACCTATCCATTATCTAATGTTTGTTTAAGTCAAGTACATGATTAATCCGGTTCTTCGTCTTTTTCAACTGAAATAAAAAGGTTCACCACCGAATCTACGATAGGAAGATAGAAACACCGAAAGTGAACGGAATGGGCCGTACGAATGAAACTCGCACCCGAACGGGCCGTCCCTTTCCGTCCATAGATCGAGGTGTTTCCGACTCCCTAAAGCCTAGGATATCGATGAATCACGGAATGACGACTATGCCCTTGAGTGGTAAAACATGTGATGTTCATATATAAATTAAATATCGTGTGACACGAAGAGGTCTAAAGAGGACTCGCACATCTCGACTCGAGCCGCCTCAAATTGGGCCCGGACTCGAGTCATAGTACGCGAGTACTTGCTAGACACGATTCTATTCGTGTTACACGTCTCGATGTTTTGAAATTATGAGCTTTTAAGGAAAAGGGCATTTCCGCCGTTCCATGAACCATCGATACGTTTACGAATTAATATTCAATTTGTCCAATTATTTAGTCCGAGTGATTTAATTAATCAAATGATGCGTCCCATTTCTCGTTTGTGGAATGGTTTAGTGATTGAGGAGTTAAACCTTGATTATTATGGGCTAATGAGATGATTGTTCGGGGTTAATGCGCCTAACATGTAAATTAATCGTGAAGCTAATGATTTAAACAAAAAATATAATTGCAATCAATTACAAGAATCGGTTTTAATCGTTTCTTGCATGCGTAAGACGCCAAACATAATAAGAACACACACATTTACAAAGTCGATGCCACCATGGTCTTGGAATCACAAATAAACATGTAATACAAACACAAACATGATATATAATGGAATCAATAAAATGGCATCGGCACAAAAACGAGGTAAATCGTAAATGTAATAAACATGAAAACAGAGTCGGATCAGGGTCAAGGGGTCTATTTTGGATCTAGATTCAGTTTGGAGAGGGCTAAATTAGACCCAAAAAAAAAACAGTGTGATCTGATTTGTCGAATATACGAAAAGTTCGGTAAATAATTTTATTTGGAGTTTCAGCGCCCATAAAAATATGAAATTTTGTGTGGAACCTTAAAATAACATCAGGAATGTGTGGTAAAAATTTCAGTTCATTTTGAAGTCGGATGGTTCGCGAGATCTATCAAAATCAGACCGGAAACACCGAAATAACGGGTAAACATTTTTTATCCGGAGATCCAGTGCACAGAAAAATCTGAAATTTTGTATGGGGACTTAAAATAACATCAAGTGTCTGTGGTAAAAATTTCAGCTCATTTCGAACTCGGATGGTTTACGAGACATATCAAAATCTGGCCGAGAATACCGAAATAACGGGTAAACATTTTTTATCCGGAGATCCAGTGCACAGAAAAATCTGAAATTTTGTATGGGGACTTAAAATAACATCAAGTGTCTGTGGTAAAAATTTCAGCTCATTTCGAACTTGGATGGTTCACGAGACACATCAAAATCTGGCCGAGAATACCGAAATAACGGGTAAACATTTTTTATCCAGAGATCCAGCGCCCAGACAAATCTGAAATTTTATGTGGGGACTTAAAATAACATCAAGAGTCTGTGGTAAAAATTTCAGCTCATTTCGAAGTCGGATGGTTCACGAAGTTGCTCAAGGGCCAAACCCGGGATCTAAGGAAAATCATGCGAAATGAGCCCCTAACACCCCATATCAAACAAATATCGAAGAACCTAGCTTCTCTAAGTCATAGAGGAGTCTTACCTAGCCTCGGAACACGAGGAAGGAGTCGGAGAAGTGGCCGTGGGAGTCGCAGGACTCGGCTTGAAGTCGCGGAAGTGAGCAATCCGAGAGAAAACAGCCGCGGCTAGTCTCGGGAGAACGGCTTGGCACGCGAGCTCCGGGCACGGCACGGTGCAAGGTCGGGCTCGTTGGACTCCTAAGAGGTAGATCTAGACGAGCACGGGCAGACCCGAGCGTGCCGAGCCCTAGACAAGCTCGAAAAACGTGAGAGAAGTTCGGGTATGAACACGGAAAACCCGGTAAGTGAAAAACAATGAAACGGAGGTTGTGCACGGTGGATCGGCCCTCGGATCGTGACCACCTCTTCACGAGAGAGGGTGAGGGTCGTGAGGAACCCTTTGAACGTGATGGCACGACTCTCCGAAGTCGCGGGAGAAAATGGCACGTCGAGGAGCTCGGTTGCACGCGGCTTGGAGACTCGGGACCCAATTACAACTTTGGCTGGAAAGTGATGTTAGGGACCTCAAATGGAAAATCTAAGCCCGGAAACGGATTTAGGGGATGGAAAATAGGTAGGCGAGGGAGTTTGGTGATTTTTGGTTTAAGTCGGGTCGGGTGGTTACCGGAATACCGGGTGGTTTTCCGACGGTTTTGGCCGGTTTCGGCCTTGGCAAGGAGTGGTACGAGCTGTGGGAGTGGGCTGAAAGTTGAGAGGATTTTAGAGGGAGATTGGCTTGAGAGAGAAGGAGAATGAAGTAGTGATTAAAGTTAATGATGGAAGGGGACTTATAGGGATGGCTAATGGCTCGATTAGAGGAAGTTAATTGCGGTTTTGATGCCTAAACTAGGGCTGCCGAAATTTGGAGGGGATTAGGATGGGGAAATAGTCATGTGGAGTGTAGGGGAAGCAAGAGGGAAGTGATGGATAGGTGATGGATGTGTAAGGATGTGATAGGAAGTGAAAGATGTGAGGGAAAATTCAAATTTGTGGATGGGGAGGCTTGGAGCCGACGGGTGAGCCGCCGGTGAGGGAATTAGCCGCGGCTTGGGGGCTGTCATGTCGAGCCGAGGGTTGAGCCGTGGCTTGGGGTTGAGCCGCGGCTCAATGGCTTGGCTTGGCTAGGCTGTGGGTCCCATCCGATTAGGAGAAAAGCCGGCAAACGCTTGAGACTTGATTGAGCTCGCGTCCGACCTCCGATGTCCGATTAATTTGAAGATTTGGAAAGCTTGAAAGACGAAGATTTGGATGAATCTAATATCGCCATGCGTCGCGTGAACGGACGTTCGGGCGATTCGGCGCCTCGGGAGTCGGTTTTGCCCTGTTCGGACGTTTGGAGTGGAGTTTAGCGTCCCTTGATCCCCGATGATCTTTGTGCATTCTTGCATTCGTTTCGGCGACCCTTTTGCCCCGCGGGTGATTGTTGGCTCGTCGTCCTCGGTCGGGGACCGTTGGCTCGGGAAGACCTAGGGACTTTGACCGGGATTCTCTCAATGTGCCCCGAATGCCTTGAGGTGCTTGGAGGTTATCGTGAGGTACTCAGAGATCGTTGTGGTCTCTGCTTTCCGTGGAAATACCCGAAGGTTCACCGGGAGGCGTTCGTGATCACTGAAGCGTACTTCGGGAGATCGAGCCGAGTTCCGGAAGGTTGTCTGAAACTTGTTCCCCGGCCCTGGTGGTCCCTGGGCGCCTGTAGACCCGTTTTGAGGGGCCGTTTGCTTGTCAGTGGAGCGAACCCCGGGAGCTCAGTCAGAAAAGGCGTCCGTGGGGGATCGGGGTGTCCCGGCTTAAGCAGGATGTCCCGGAAATGCGTCCGGACGTGTCATTGGTCATTTTGGCACTGGGAGGGATTTTTGGAGCCCCATATTGGGCACCTTTCGGTGATTCGGTGATTCAGTGATGAATAGTGCCACAGTGCCAGCTCCGTTGTTTTCGGGATTCCTCGTTCGTCTGTTCTTTTGACTGCTTTCTTCCGCCTTTCTCAGTGGACCGTGTTTTTCTTTGTTGTTCATGACCCCGTGCCCGCCTATTTGCCTCCGATTGCCGGGCGATGAATAGTGTCCCGAGCTTCAGTCGGGAATCCTTGTGCGGGAAGCCGGTAGGCCAAAATGGGGCGCTGACAGCTTGCCCCTCTTTGGTTGCATGCTCGGCTAGAGGATGTAGCCAAAGACCATGAGAGGCACCCTTTTTGGTCCCGGCGACCGCTTCTGTTATCGCTCTCTGTGATAGCTTGCTCCCTCGTGTTGGATACTTAGGGAGGATGTGCGAAGGTGCCCGGACCTGTCATAGGGTAACCACCTGATTAGGAAGCGAACATTATGAAATTTAGATGAGGGGTCTAAACCCCATACAACAGCATGTGCAGGGCCAAGGCCCGTGGAAAGCAGTAAAATGAACGCGAAGTCCGTGGACGCGAAGTCCGTGGACGCGAAGTCCGGAAAGCGATAAAGTCACTAGGCCGAAGCCCGAGGAAAGCAGTAAAATGGACGCGAAGTCCGTGGACGCGAAGTCCGGAAAGCGATAAAGTCACTAGGCCGAAGCCCGAGAAAAGCAGTAAAATGGACGCGAAGTCCGTGGACGCGAAGTCCGGAAAGCGATAAAGTCACTAGGCCGAAGCCCGAGGAAAGCAGTAAAATGGACGCGAAGTCCGTGGACGCGAAGTCCGGAAAGCAGATAAAGTCACTGGTCCGAAGCCCGAGGAAAGCAGTAAAATGGAAGCGAAGTCCGGAAAGCGATAAAGTCACTAGGCCGAAGCCCGAGGAAAGCAGTAAAATGGATGCGAAGTTCGTGGACGCGATGTCCGGAAAGCGATAAAGTCACTAGGCCGAAGCCCGAGGAAAGCAGTAAAATGGACGCGAAGTCCGTGGACGCGAAGTCCGGAAAGCGATAAAGTCACTAGGCCGAAGCCCGAGGAAAGCAGTAAAATGGAAGCGAAGTCCGGAAAGCGATAAAGTCACTAGGCCGAAGCCCGAGGAAAGCAGTAAAATGGACGCGAAGTTCGTGGACGCGATGTCCGGAAAGCGATAAAGTCACTAGGCCGAAGCCCGAGGAAAGCAGTAAAATGGACGCGAAGTCCGTGGACGCGAAGTCCGGAAAGCAGATAAAGTCACTAGGCCGAAGCCCGAGGAAAGCAGTAAAATGAACGCGAAGTCCGTGGACGCGAAGTCCGTGGACGCGAAGTCCGGAAAGCGATAAAGTCACTAGGCCGAAGCCCGAGGAAAGCAGTAAAATGGACTCGAAGTCCGTGGACGCGAAGTCCGTGGACGCGAAGTCCGGAAAGCGATAAAGTCACTAGGCCGAAGCCCGAGGAAAGCAGTAAAATGGACGCGAAGTCCGTGGACGCGAAGTCTGGAAAGCGATAAAGTCACTAGGCCGAAGCTCGAGGAAAGCAGTAAAATGGACGCGAAGTCCGTGAACGCGAAGTCCGGAAAGCGATAAAGTCACTAGGCCGAAGCCCGAGGAAAGCAGTAAAATGGACGCGAAGTCCGTGGACGCGAAGTCCGGAAAGCAGTAAAGTCACTAGGCCGAAGCCCGAGGAAAGGAATAAAATGGACGCGAAGTCCGTGGACGCGAAGTCCGGAAAGCGATAAAGTCACTAGGCCGAAGCCCGAGGAAAGCAGTAAAATGGACGCGAAGTCCGTGGACGCGAAGTCCGGAAAGCAGTAAAGTGGACGCGAAGTCCGGAAAACGGTAAAGTGGACGCGAAGTCCGTGGACGCGAAGTCCGGAAAGCGATAAAGTCACTAGGCCGAAGCCCGAGGAAAGCCGTAAAATGGACGCGAAGTCCGTGGACGCGAAGTCCGGAAAGCGATAAAGTCACTAGGCCGAAGCCCGAGGAAAGCAGTAAAATCGACGCGAAGTCCGTGGACGCGAAGTCCGGAAAGCAGATAAAGTCACTAGGCCGAAGCCCGAGGAAAGCAGTAAAATGGACGCGAAGTCCGGAAAGCGATAAAGTCACTAGGCCGAAGCCCGAGGAAAGCAGTAAAATGGACGCGAAGTTCGTGGACGCGATGTCCGGAAAGCGATAAAGTCACTAGGCCGAAGCCCGAGGAAAGCAGTAAAATGGACGCGAAGTCCGTGGACGCGAAGTCCGGAAAGAGATAAAGTCACTAGGCCGAAGCCCGAGGAAAGCAGTAAAATGGACGCGAAGTCCGTGGACGCGAAGTCCGGAAAGCGATAAAGTCACTAGGCCGAAGCCCGAGGAAAGCAGTAAAATGGACGCGAAGTCCGTGGACGCGAAGTCCGGGAAGCAGTAAAGTCACTAGGCCGAAGCCCGAGGAAAGCACTAAAATGGACGCGAAGTCCGTGGACGCGAAGTCCGGACAGCGATAAAGTCACTAGGCCGAAGCCCGAGGAAAGCAGTAAAATGGACGCGAAGTTCGTGGACGCGATGTCCGGAAAGCGATAAAGTCACTAGGCCGAAGCCCGAGGAAAGCAGTAAAATGGACGCGAAGTCCGTGGACGCGAAGTCCGGAAAGCGATAAAGTCACTAGGCCGAAGCCCGAGGAAAGCAGTAAAATGGACGCGAAGTCCGTGGACGCGAAGTCCGGAAAGCGATAAAGTCACTAGGCCGAAGCCCGAGGAAAGCAGTAAAATGGACGCGAAGTCCGTGGACGCGAAGTCCGTGGACGCGAAGTCCGGAAAGCAGATAAAGTCACTGGTCCGAAGCCCGAGGAAAGCAGTAAAATGGAAGCGAAGTCCGGAAAGCGATAAAGTCACTAGGCCGAAGCCCGAGGAAAGCAGTAAAATGGATGCGAAGTTCGTGGACGCGATGTCCGGAAAGCGATAAAGTCACTAGGCCGAAGCCCGAGGAAAGCAGTAAAATGGACGCGAAGTCCGTGGACGCGAAGTCCGGAAAGCAGATAAAGTCACTAGGCCGAAGCCCGAGGAAAGCAGTAAAATGGAAGCGAAGTCCGGAAAGCGATAAAGTCACTAGGCCGAAGCCCGAGGAAAGCAGTAAAATGGACGCGAAGTTCGTGGACGCGATGTCCGGAAAGCGATAAAGTCACTAGGCCGAAGCCCGAGGAAAGCAGTAAAATGGACGCGAAGTCCGTGGACGCGAAGTCCGGAAAGCAGATAAAGTCACTAGGCCGAAGCCCGAGGAAAGCAGTAAAATGGACGCGAAGTCCGTGGACGCGAAGTCCGGAAAGCGATAAAGTCGCTAGGCCGAAGCCCGAGGAAAGCAGTAAAATGGACGCGAAGTCCGGAAAGCGATAAAGTCACTAGGCCGAAGCCCGAGGAAAGCCGTAAAATGGACGCGAAGTCCGTGGACGCGAAGTCCGGAAAGCGATAAAGTCACTAGGCCGAAGCCCGAGGAAAGCAGTAAAATGGACGCGAAGTCCGGAAAGCGATAAAGTCACTAGGCCGAAGCCCGAGGAAAGCAGTAAAATGGACGCGAAGTTCGTGGACGCGATGTCCGGAAAGCGATAAAGTCACTAGGCCGAAGCCCGAGGAAAGCAGTAAAATGGACGCGAAGTCCGTGGACGCGAAGTCCGGAAAGAGATAAAGTCACTAGGCCGAAGCCCGAGGAAAGCAGTAAAATGGACGCGAAGTCCGTGGACGCGAAGTCCGGAAAGCGATAAAGTCACTAGGCCGAAGCCCGAGGAAAGCAGTAAAATGGACGCGAAGTCCGTGGACGCGAAGTCCGTGGACGCGAAGTCCGGAAAGCAGATAAAGTCACTGGTCCGAAGCCCGAGGAAAGCAGTAAAATGGAAGCGAAGTCCGGAAAGCGATAAAGTCACTAGGCCGAAGCCCGAGGAAAGCAGTAAAATGGATGCGAAGTTCGTGGACGCGATGTCCGGAAAGCGATAAAGTCACTAGGCCGAAGCCCGAGGAAAGCAGTAAAATGGACGCGAAGTCCGTGGACGCGAAGTCCGGAAAGCATAAAGTCACTAGGCCCGAAGCCCGAGGAAAGCAGTAAAATGGAAGCGAAGTCCGGAAAGCGATAAGTCACTAGGCCGAAGCCCGAGGAAAGCAGTAAAATGGACGCGAAGTTCGTGGACGCGATGTCCGGAAAGCGATAAAGTCACTAGGCCGAAGCCCGAGGAAAGCAGTAAAATGGACGCGAAGTCCGTTGACGCGAAGTCCGGAAAGCAGATAAAGTCACTAGGCCGAAGCCCGAGGAAAGCAGTAAAATGGACGCGAAGTCCGGGACGCGAAGTCCGGAAAGCGATAATCGCTAGGCCGAACCCGAGGAAAGCAGTAAAATGGACGCGAAGTCCCGAAAGCGATAAAGTCACTAGGCCGAAGCCCGAGGAAAGCAGTAAAATGGACGCGAAGTCCGTGGACGCGAAGTCCGAAAGCGATAAAGTCACTAGGCCGAAGCCCGAGGAAAGCAGTAAAATGGACGCGAAGTCCGTGGACGCGAAGTCCGGAAAGCAGATAAAGTCACTAGGCCGAAGCCCGAGGAAAGCAGTAAAAGGACGCGAAGTCCGGAAAGCGATAAAGTCACTAGGCCGAAGCCCGAGGAAAGCAGTAAAATGGACGCGAAGTTCGTGGACGCGATGTCCGGAAAGGCATAAAGTCAACTAGGCCGAAGCCCGAGGAAAGCAGTAAAATGGACGCGAAGTCCGTGGACGCGAAGTCCGAAAGCATAAAGTCACTAGGCCGAAGCCCGAGGAAAGCAGTAAAATGGACGCGAAGTCCGTGGACGCGAAGTCCGGAAAGCGATAAAGTCACTAGGCCGAGCCCGAGGAAAGCAGTAAATGGACGCGAAGTCGTTGACGCGAAGTCCGGAAGCGATAAGTCACTAGGCCGAAGCCCGAGGAAAGCAGTAAATGGACCGCGAAGTCCGTGGACGCGAAGTCCGGAAGCGTATAAAGTCACTAGGCCGAAGCCCGAGGAAAGCAGTAAATGGACGCGAAGTCGTGGACGCGATGTCCGTGAAAGCGATAAAGTCACTAGGCCGAAGCCCGAGGAAAGCAGTAAATTGACGCGAATTCCGTGGACGCTAAGTCCGGAAAGCGATAAAGTCACTAGGCCGAAGCCCCGAGGAAAGCAGTAAAATGGACGCGAAGTCCGTGGACGCGAAGTCCGAAAGCGATAAGTCACTAGGCCGAAGCCCGAGGAAAGCAGTAAAATGGACGCGAAGTCCGTGGACGCGAAGTCCGTGGACGCGAAGTCCGGAAGCAGATAAAGTCACTGGTCCGAAGCCCGAGGAAAGCAGTAAAATGGAAGCGAAGTTCCGGAAAGCGATAAAGTCACTAGCCGAAGCCCGAGGAAAGCAGTAAAAGGATGCGAAGTTCGTGGACGCGATGTCCGGAAAGCGATAAAGTCACTAGGCCGAAGCAGCCGGCGAGAAGCAGTAAAATGGACGCGAAGTCCGTGGACGCGAAGTCCGGAAAGCAGATAAAGTCACTAGGCCGAAGCCCGAGGAAAGCAGTAAAATGGAAGCGAAGTCCGGAAGCGATAAAGTCACTAGGCCGAAGCCCGAGGAAAGCAGTAAAATGGACGCGAAGTTCGTGGACGCGATGTCCGGAAAGCGATAAGTCACTAGGCCGAAGCCCGAGGAAGCAGTAAAATGGACGCGAAGTCCGTGGACGCGAAGTCCGGAAAGCAATAAAGTCACTAGGCCGAAGCCCGAGGAAAGCAGTAAAATGGACGCAAGAAATCCGGAAAGCGATAAAGTCACTAGGCCGAATCCCGAGGAAAAGCAGTAAAATGGACGCGAAGTCCGTGGACGCGAAGTCCGGAAAGCGATAAAGTCGCTAGGCCGAAGCCCGAGGAAAGCAGTAAAATGGACGCGAAGTCCGAAAGCGATAAAGTCACTAGGCCGAAGCCCGAGGAAAGCCGTAAAATGGACGCGAAGTCCTTGACGCGAAGGTCCGGAAAGCGATAAAGTCACTAGGCCGAAGCCCGAGGAAAGCAGTAAAATCGGACGCGAAGTCCGTGGACGCGAAGTCCGGAAAAGCAGATAAGTCACTAGGCCGAAGCCCGAGGAAAGCAGTAAAATGAAGCGAAGTCCGGAAGCGATAAAGCACTAGGGCCGAAGCCCGAGGAAAAGCAGTAAAATGACGCGAAGTTCGTGGACGCGATGTCCGGAAAGCGATAAAGTCCTAGGCCGAAGCCCGAGGAAAGCAGTAAAATGGACGCGAAGTCCGTGGACGCGAAGTCCGGAAAGAGATAAAGTCACTAGGCCGAAGCCCGAGGAAAGCAGTAAAATGGACGCGAAGTCCGTGGACGCGAAGTCCGGAAAGCGATAAAGTCACTAGGCCGAAGCCCGAGGAAAGCAGTAAATGGACGCGAAGTCCGTGGACGCGAAGTCCGGGAAGCATAAGTCACTAATATAGGAGGCCGAAGCCCGAGGAAAGCACTAAAATGGACGCGAAGTCCGTGGACGCGAAGTCCGGACAGCGATAAAGTCACTAGGCCGAGCCCGAGGAAGCAGTAAAATACCGAAGTTCGTGGACGCGATGTCCGGAAAGCGATAAAGTCACTAGGCCGAAGCCCGAGGAAAGCAGTAAAATGGACGCGAAGTCCGTGGACGCGAAGTCCGGAAAGCGATAAAGTCACTAGGCCGAAGCCCGAGGAAAGCAGTAAAATGGACGCGAAGTCCGTGGACGCGAAGTCCGGAAAGCGATAAAGTCACTAGGCCGAAGCCCGAGGAAAGCAGTAAAATGGACGCGAAGTCCCGTGGACGCGAAGTCCGTGGACGCGAAGTCCGGAAAGCAGATAAAGTCACTGGTCTAAGCCCGAGGAAAGCAGTAAAATGGAAGCGAAGTCCGGAATCGATAAGTCACTAGGCCGAAGCCCGAGGAAAGCAGTAAAATGGATGCGAAGTTCGTGGACGCGAGTCCGGAAAGCGATAAAGTCACTAGGCCGAAGCCCGAGGAAAGCAGTAAAATGGACGCGAAGTCCGTGGACGCGAAGTCCGGAAAGCATATAAAGTCACTAGGCCGAAGCCCGAGGAAAGCAGTAAAATGGAAGCGAAGTCCGGAAAGCGATAAAGTCACTAGGCCGAAGCCCGAGGAAAGCAGTAAAATGGACGCGAAGTTCGTGGACGCGATGTCCGAAAGCGATAAAGTCACTAGGCCGAAGCCCGAGGAAAGCAAAGTAAAATGGACGCGAAGTCCGTGGGGACGCGAAGTCCGGAAAGCAGATAAAGTCACTGGTCCAAGCCCGAGGAAAGCAGTAAAATGGGAGAGCGAAGTCCGGAAAGCGATAAAGTCACTAGGCCGAAGCCCGAGGAAAGCAGTAAAATGGATGCGAAGTTCGTGGACGCGATGTCCGGAAAAGCGATAAAGTCACTAGGCCGAAGGCCCGAGGAAAGCAGTAAAATGGACGCGAGTCGCGTGGACGCGAAGTCCGGAAAGCATATAAGTCACTAGGCAGGCCCGAAGCCCGAGGAAAGCAGTAAAATGGAAGCGAAGTCCGGAAGCGATAAAGTCACTAGGCCGAAGCCCGAGGAAAGCAGTAAAATGGACGCGAAGTTCGTGGACGCGATGTCCGAAAGCGATAAAGTCACTAGGCCGAAGCCCGAGGAAAGCAGTAAAATGGACGCGAAGTCCGTGGACGCGAATTCCGAAAGCAGATAAAGTCACTAGGCCGAAGCCCGAGGAAAGCAGTAAAATGAACGCGAAGTCCGTGGACGCGAAGTCCGTGGACGCGAAGTCCGGAAAGCGATAAAGTCACTAGGCCGAAGCCCGAGGAAAGCAGTACAAATGGACGCGAAGTCCGTGGACCGCGAAGTCCGTGGACGCGAAGTCCGGAAAGCGATAAAGTCACTAGGCCGAAGCCCGAGGAAAGCAGTAAAATGGACGCGAAGTCCGTGGACGCGAAGTCTGGAAAGCGCTAAAGTCACTAGGCCGAAGCTCGAGGAAAGCAGTAAAATGACGCGAAGTCCGTGAACGCGAAGTCCGGAAAGCGATAAAGTCACTAGGGCCGAAGCCCGAGGAAGCAGTAAAATGGACGCGAAGTCCGTGGACGCGAAGTCCGGAAAGCAGTAAAGTCACTAGG